>NC_133332.1:53810022-53995022 GCF_042186555.1 Aquarana catesbeiana
TGACAACAGGAACTCGCCCGCCATCAGAGTACACTGATCAGTGCTGCAAACCCATTTGAGAGCAGTCGGTCCTTCAATTGACTTCTTTTAAATGGGAACAGCCACAGATGGCAGAGGCGGCTCTAGGCTTTGTGAGGCCTTAGGCAAAACTTAGGCATGAGGCCCCACTTAGGCTTAATGTACATGGGTTGTTTTTTTAAACCTCTCCTGAACTTGACAGATAGTAACCGATGTTTAAAAACGTTCGTTGTGTCACGTTTACATGTCACGTTTACATGTCGTGTTTAGCTGCGTTTGCATTAAAAAGCATTTTTTGCATTACAAATAGTCAAAAATGTATATCCACTAAAAACGCCTGTAAATGAAACACGGCTAAGCACGAGTTACCGCGTTTACATGCGTTTACAAGCTGTTAGAGGTATTTGGCATTACAAATGCCTCTGAACATCCATCCTGAACACATTTTTTTGCTTTCCAAAAAATGCTTCTAAACTGAGCTGCCTAGCAACGACTATAAACGATGTACATGTACTGATAAGATAACAAGAGAGAGTTCAGGGGCAGCTGAAATAAACGCCCAACTGCTCCTAAATGTCCGTTTACCAACAGCAGTGTACACGATGCCTTACACCCATAATGGGAAAAATAATTCAAGCAATAAAAATTAACTGTATAAGGAGGTTACAGCACAGGGGGCAGGAGGGTACAGTACAGGGGGAGCAGGAAGGCACAGTACAGGGGGTAGGAGGGTATAGTACAGGAGGATCAGGAGGGCACAGCAAAGGGGGTGGGTAAGTGGGCACAGTACAGGGGGCAGGAGGGTACAGTACAAGGGGAACAGGAGGGCATAGTACAGTGGGCAGAAGGGTAAAGTACAGGGGAGAGCAGGAGGGTAAAGTACAGGGGGGGTTCTTTGTATTCTTTGTACATCTAGTTAGAATTATGTTTATTTTATGTAGCACCATGGCCCTGTGAGATACGATATTTCGTTCTACTGTAGGTTCTTACATGTAGTGGAATGACAATAGAGCTTGACTTGACTTGATCAGGAGGGCACAGCACAGGGAGAGGGTAAGCGGGCATAGGGCAGGAGGGTACAGTAAAGGAGGTAGCAGGAAGACACAGCACAGGGGGGGGGGTAAGTGGGCACAGTACAGGGGGCAGGAGGGTACAGAACAGGGGGAAGTAAGTGGCACAGTACAGGGGCAGCAGGAGGGCGGAAGGAAGGATGTCCCTTACATCAGAGTATGCACTGCTAGGCAGGAGGGACTGCAGGATGGATGGATGGATCAGGCTGCAGGGCTTGGCTTCATACTTCCCCACCCACACATCCCCTTCTCTTAGGCAGAATACTGGGAGGATGGGAAGGGGAGGATTAGAAGCGGCTCTCTCTCCCCTCCTGTCTGGCTGTGCGAGCAGCGGGGGGAGGGGAGTGTCGGCACTGGCTCTGCTGAGCGGCTCTCCCAGGCTGTGATCCGGAGCTGTCAGTGAGCTCCAATCACCTAGTAAATTGGTCCCACTCACAGCCCGCTGTCTCTCCGTGTATCAGTGAGCTGACTCTTGACTGTGCTGATGGCGGGGATCCCGGCTGCCAGCAGAGCAATTTAATTAGGCAAACGAGGCCCCTGTGAGTGCGAGGCCTTAGGCGACCGCCTAATTAGAGAGCCGCCTCTGACAGATGGGATCAAAATTTGTCCGGCCCCTGTTGAACTGGCCATATATTTCAATCCATCTATAGGCAGCTTTAAACTCTCACAAGCGATCATATCAATGGACTATTGGGTGTCCAGGATGGATCAGTATGCTCTTGTGGCATTTTATCAGCAGCTCTTCCTATCCAAGCTAAAGCCCTCTGTCAATATGCGAGAACCTCAGAAGGGGTTCTCTGCAATTAGCCGTGGGAGGCAGCCCTATGAAACGCAATGAGAGGCTGCCTGCTCCCGCAGCTAATCATGGCGATCACATGTTATGGCTCATGCAGTGATCACATGCGACTCATCGGCCCTGGACACAGACTGCCTGTCGAGTGCATTTGCTGGTGTGAATGCACCATTATAGTACATAAGATTGGGCTGGCTTACCCAAAAGCACCCTTATTGGTCTTAAGCCAGGCAACACAAAATTCATGACAGTCAGGCAGTACATTATGTTTATAATGGATTAATTCTGCATTAATTTGCGAGGACCACAAACCCATGGCTGCGGTAAAACCTCATCTCTACTCTACTACGATTTCTGTACTTGGCTCTACTACCTCTGAGGGGTTTCAGGTTGGAGAACCAACACAAGTAAAAGTAATTATAGCCCCGGGTTTCTTTTCTTTTAACAAAGGGATAATACTAAACAATGTTAATTAGACCAGTCACAGACAATGGACAGGTCTAGAAGGCTGAGAGCCATCAGGATTACACAATGAAGGTGAAATAACAGCTTTGTAAAGAACAATATGAAGGAGGGGGGCACAGAGTCCTCCTCTGATCTCTTATCTAAACTGGTCCTAATTCCATTCTACAATGAAACCTACTGTGCTTTAGATGAAATTAACTCAATCATTTTACAGTTGGCAATAAACAAATGAATTGCTTATTTAAAGTAGATCTCAGTGGTTGTAAACATGGGCATCAGACTGCAGTTCATACATGCCATACTCATTGGCAATCCTAACGGAAAAGAGTTGAAGGTGAAGCACAGTATGCAAAAACACAGACGCGCACACCCCTGGCATCATAGGCGTATTCATGGGGTTTACCAGGCGCAGATGCCCCCTCCCTCCTCCCCCCTGCAGCGTTGTCGGCTGCCCTTCTCTCCCACTGCCTGCTGCAGACACACAGGATATTTCAGGATGGAGAGTGGCAAAAGGAGCCGGTAAATATACGTAATTTACCCGACCCTTCCTTTTCTGAATGACCACAGTGAGTGATTGGTATCGATCGCTCACTCTGTTCATTCATAACTGAAGCATAGTAAACTGTGCGTGTGAATGAACAGGAAGCTGCTCAGCACAGAGCACTTCCATTCATTCACTGTCCAGTGCAAAGAAAGGGACTGAGGTTCTCAGTCAAAAAATGTCATACTTGCCTCCTCTGTACAAGGGTTTTACACACAGAGTGGCCCCGATCCTCCTCTTCTGGGTCCCTCAGCGGTGCTCCTGGCTCCTCCCCGCATCGAGTGCCCCCCCCCCGGGGAAGCGCTGCCCTAAGGACACCCAAGTCCTGCTGCTGCATCCATTGACGCAGACAGCAGGATTCTGCCCCGCCCCCGGGCTCCTGCGCCATTGGATTTGATTGACAGCAGCGGGAGCCAATGGCTGCGTTGCTATGCATCTATCCCATCAAGACCCGAGACTCCGGCGAGAGCGGTTGTGCTCATTCCCGGCGCTGGAAAGCCAGGGTTCAGGTAAGTAAAACTGGGGCACTGGGGGGGGGGGACTGCTACACTAAAGGAAGTTTTTCACCTTACTACATAGAATGCATTAAGGCGAAAAACGCAGAGGGTTTACAACCCCTTTAGGCCTGAAGGTTTTTTTACCTTCATGTATTCTATACATGAAGGTAAAAAACCTTCAGTGTGCAGCTCAGCCCCCCCCCCAATACTTACCTAAGATCGATTTCCATCCAGCGATATGTACGAGACTCGAGGCTCTCCTGAGTCTTTCCCTCCTGATTGGCAGAGATGCTAGAGCCACTGGCTCCCGCTGCTGTCAATCACAGCTAGTGAGGCGGGGGCAGGGCTGAGCCTCTCTCTGTGTCTTATTGATGCAGAGAGCCGCCTCGGGAGCGAGCATGCATTAGTGCCCCCACAGCGGGCAGCTTGCTATGGGGGCACTCGTCAAGGGGTAGGGGCCCAGAGCGACCCGCGCAAAGGAGGATCTGGGCTGCTCTGTGCAATTTTGAAGCATGACATGTTGGGTATCAATTTACTCGGCTTAACATTATCTTTCACAATATATTAAAAAATTCGGTTAACTTTACTGTTGTCTTATTTTTTAATTCAAAAAAGTGTATTTTTTCCAAAAAAAAGTGCGCTTGTAAGACCGCTGTGCAAATACGGTGTGACAGAAAGTACTGCAACGACCGCCATTTTATTCTCTAGGGTGTATACTGTTTGGGGATTCTAAGTAATTTTCTAGCAAAAAAAACTAACAAAAATCTCAGAAAGCGGCTTGGTGTCAGGGACCTGCCAGGACAGAACGGGGGTACGTGTGTTCCTGGTAAGACTGGGCAGCGGCGCCTGTATGCGCCGGTGTATGCGTGCACGCTAAGTGATGCTTGGTGCCAATAGGCTTTCAGACGAACAGCAGCTGCACTTGTGCAGTGCTGTTTGATCTGCAGCTCTGTGCCTAGTAACCTGTATCCTGCCAGCTGATCATTTGTACCGACCCAGCTCTGTTGACCTACCCATTATCTCCAATCCTGACCTCGGCTTGCCTGACCCTGCTTTTACCTCCTGCTTGTTTACCTGTTACCAACCTCTGCCTGTTTATCGGACCCTGCTTCAGCCTGCCGCATTACCTGCCTGATTACCTATTCTGAGCCGGCCTGTCTGACCTTGCTACTGCCTTGCTCTGTGTATTTCCTGTGTTGACCCGGCTTGTCTCACCCAGCTCCAGCTTGCTGCTGATCCTGCATCTACCGCTGACCCGCTCCTGCCTTTGCTGTCATCTGCAGTTCCAGCCATTCCTGGAGGGTCATCATCCTACTCCTGTGCCAGCTGCTACAACTTCCACAGGCACTCCTACCTCACTGCGTTCCCGAGCCCACTGTCCCCACTCCAGTGGCTCCTGTAAGAGAGGTCTCCTCCTACAAGTCAGGCTCTACTACGAGGTATGTAACACTCGGTCCTTAAGTGGATAAAGGGTAAGTTCTCCTTTACAGAAAAATCTGTAAGGTGAACTTACACAGGACCCCCTCCTGAGAAATTACGCAAGTGGGAGTAGATACTGATAAAAATTGGTACTCGCCCTCCTTCCACCCCCCAAAAAAAAAAAAATCACGTACCTCAGTTACAGGCTGGAGGGAGGCAGTGAACCAATGGCACTTCACTTTTTGAGTGAAGTTCTGCTTAAATTAAATATAATTTTTTAAACCATTTAGTGTCCTTTTTTTAAAGCGGTACATTTTTAAAGGTAGTAAATTTCGCTTTTGGGAATTTTTTTTACCTGCCGGTGAGCTTATAATAAAACTTACCTGTAGGTAAATGAATATCTCCTAAACATGCACCGTTTAGGAGATATTCGCTCTTTTGGTGCAGTGGCTCAGCCATACGATCGGCCAGAGCCTGCAAACCTGAAAGGAAGATGGAAGCCCTGTCGGCGGTGACAGCGCAGCACTGGAGGTCTTCGTTCTAAGGTAAGTCTTTCATAATGTGCTAGTATGTGATGCATACTAGCAGGTTATGCCATTTTCTTGCAGGGGTTTTTTATTTTAGTTTTTTGGTAAATGCCACGGTTTACTTCTGTTTTAAGGAGCGGTTTCCGTTGGAAGTGCTGTAGTGTAGTGTGGCGGTCCTCTGACGCCTAATCGCACATGGGTCGATTTATGTAAAATTACCGTATTTATCGGCGTATAACACACACTTTTTTCCCCTTAAAATCAGGGGAAAATCGCGGGTGCGTGTTATACGTCGATCCCCTGCGATCCTGAGCTTCAAAATCGCCGACCGCGATTTGAAAATGGCGCCGCCGGCGCCGTAATACACAGAGCCGGGCCTCGGCTCTTCTCGCCCACTTTCGGCTTTACTCGAGCGCCGCCCGAACCTAGCCGAGTGTACTTGGCTAGGTTCGGATAGCTCCGCTCACAGTCACGCCCATCCCGGCGGGACTACGAGTGGAGCCGAAAATGAACGAGAGCCGCCGAGGACCGGCTCTGTGTATTTCGGCGCCGGAGGCGCCTTTTTTAAATTGCGGTAGGCGATTTTGAAGCTCAGGATCGCAGGGGATCGCAGGGGAGCCATTTTCAAACTGCAGTGACAATGAAAAGTTACTGCAGTTTAACTGCAGCCTGAGCAAGGCTGCAAATGGACACAGAAAACTGCAGATCAGCACTGACAAAGCTGCAAGGCTGCAAATGACACCAAGGCTGCAAATGACACTGGACAAGCATGCAGATGGATGCTGTGCAAGGCTGCATTGATGGGCATTTAAATGTAAGTTTTTTTCCTTTAAAACATTTTTTTCCTTATAATTCCCTCCTAAACTTGGGGTGCGTGTTATACGCCGGCGCATGTTATACGCCGATAAATACGGTACTTGAAACTATTGAAACTAACCTTTCCGGACATAATTAGAACTACATTTAGTGCACTTCGGTGTCAATGTAAATCTGCTGTGTATGCCATTAGAGAACTGTAATTAACAGGAGTTCACAGCGCCCTCTAGTGATTTTTCCTGGGTAAAACACCCATCTACTTTGAATTGGGTATTACTGATTGTTAACTAATGCAGCCAGTTAAGTTTCTGCTACATCTATGGAAACTGATAATTGATCATTATGAAAACCAAGGCTAGTCCTATTTACCTATGGGGTCATTTTGTCTCCCCTTTATGTTGGACCAGACTGTGTGTCTTTCACCGATACCTGCTATTATTAGAGATATGTGTATTTGCATTATGTTGACACAACTATTTATGTGCTTTCCCTGATATAAGATGCTATGGAAACCATCTATTTTTATGCCGTGGAAACTTGCCCTGTGAGTTATTCCACTATCTATTTGATTGTTGTCAGCAGTCTTGGCATGATAGAATTTGCCTGAAGTGTAAAGTACAGTGCCTTGAAAAAGTATTCATACCCCTTGACATTTTCCACATTTTGTCATGTTACAACCAAAAACGTAAATGGATTTTATGTGATAGACCAACACAAAGTGGCACATAATTGTGAGGTGGCAGGAAAATGATAAATGGTTTTCAATTTTTTTTACAAATAAATATGTAAAAAGTGTGGCGTGCATTTGTATTCAGCCCCCTTTACTCTGATACCCCTAAGTAAAATCTAGTGGAACCAGAAATCACCTAATTAGTAAATAGTGTCCGCCTGTCTGTAATTTAATCTCAGTATAAATACAGCTGTTCTGTGAAGCCCCCCAGAGGTTTGTTAGAGAACCTTAGTGAACAAACAGCATCGCGAAGGCCAAGGAACACACCAGGCAGGTCAGGGATAAAGCTGTGGAGAAGCAGGGTTAGGCTATAAAAAAAAAAAAAAATGGCAGATCCAAATACAGATTGTACAATCATTCAGGTGGATGGACTGCCCTATGTGTGATGAGTGAAAATGCTCCAAAACGCTTCCCCCCCCTCCTCGCTAAAAAAATTGTAGGTGGGAATGCGAGTTCCCGCTATTGCAGAGATGTGAACGTGGCTTGACAGCTGAGTGTTTATGTCCACTCCCTCCTATGTACTTGTATAAAGATGGCCACACACTATACAATCTGATTGTATATTATGTATTTAGTGAGAAGGGTGATCACTGATTGATTGCATTTCAATTAAAAGTCATGCAGCTGGGAATGGGTAGGTAGGAGGGTGGATAATGCAGGGTGTGTGCTAATAAGATCAGCTGGTCTAACTCCTTCCTGTGTCATGACCTATAGTCTGACCAGGAAGTAAGGCAGAAGCAATGGATACATTTGGAAACATGGATGAGGACAAGTGAAGTAAGTGTCTGTAGATTTAATGGAAAGCTTTTGCAAAAACAGTACATGAATGCTATATTGGTACATAGCGGAGATGGAATTTAGGAAAAAAAAAGTTAACAAAGGTGAACTCCTTTAAATCCACTGTCAGAATGGAAAAAATAACCATGTATTCCCAGCTTTAGTTTGTTTTTGTTTTGTTTTTCTTTCGCCCCCCCCCCCATTCAGCCAGCAGGCAAAGTGATGGTAAATCCAAAATGTTTGAGTTGTCACAGGAACAGAAGGTAAGGAAATCTGTTCTGGTCAGGACTGTCTAAAGCTAGCTATAGATGGGTAGTTTTAGACCAGAGGTTGTCAACTTACAAGATAAAGGGGGCCTCAAACATGGCCCCTGACATCACCAAAGGGCCGCACATAATGTTCAATATATGTAATGCTTGAGAGGACTGTCAAAGTGCAGATCTGATGGTCCGAGAATGTGGACAGAGGATACATTGTTGGCTGGAGATATGCTGCAGATAACAATACGAGACATGGGAACATGTCTCATGAGTAGAGATGAATGCTATAACCCTAATCAATGTTCCCACTACAGACTGCTGAGGTCCAAGGGATGCATATTTTATACCAAAGGGCCACAGGCTGGGCACCAGGGTTTTCGACAGTTTTCACCAGAACAGGCTTCCCGATATGGAACTTTTTGCACTTTTTGTACTTTTGTACTTGAGACAATGGGAATGGGGACAGTAGGAGGACGAATCTTCCCAGCAGCAATTCAGACAGCAATAAAAAAAACTAGTAGGCAAATATGTTCCAGGAGTTCAGATCAGGTGTGCTCAGAAGAGATGTTTGCAGGCCATGATCTGATGATCACATTACCAGGTGCCTTTGTTATGACTTTAATTAGGACCTCTTAATGACCGTGTCCATTGCCCAAGTGGCATCACTGTCTGGAGTAAAAAAAATTAAGGTTGGGATGGAAATTTTTGGCAATCCATTTTTTATCCATACCTATACACCAGTGTTTCTCAATCGAGGTTCCACGGGAGGTCCCCAGGGGTTCCGCCACGATCTGCCGTTCATTACAAGCAGATGAATGGTAGATCACATCCCTATAGATCTGACAGGCTGCAGAGCAAAAAAATTATATCGCTGTCCTGCGCCTATCCCGGGTAGCCCGCCCCTTCCGTCCATCCCAGGAACCTATATGTGTGTGTGACATCACTCGGAGGGATGGGAGAGGAGGGAGGGCAGCTACTCCTGCATAAGGTAAACAGTAAACCTCTACAGATCCCAGCATCGTGCCCCTCGACTTCCTCCTGGGCCCCCTATACATTTCTCTCCTGGGCCCTGTACTATACTTTTCTCTCCTGGCCCCCCTATCTAATATAAATATCTAGATATTTAAAATCAGTATAGAGGGGCCAAGAGAGAAATTTTTTTAGGGCCTATCAATTTCTCTCCTGGGCCCCCTGTACTGCTCCCTCCTGCCTCCCCTCACCATACTGTTTCCTGGCCCTCCTGGGCTGTTCTTTCCTGGCCCCCCAGTGCTGTTTCCTGGCCCTCCTGTACTTTTCCCTCCTTCCCCTCTCCCCCCCCCTCACTATACAGTAAGGTGACCAGATTTGTAAAATGAAATCTGGGGACATATTTTTTCTTTTATTGGCAAATGGTAAACTATTTTATTAGCATATTTTCCTCAAATGTATATATGTAGTGTATGTGTTTATGGAATGATTGTGATATATACTTTATTTCTCACATTTCGTCTGAGATAAAAAAAAAGATACTTCTTAGAATATTTTGATATACGACTACCAAATGTTATGAAGATAAGAGAGAAAAAACAGAATGCAGGGCTCAGGAGTGCGTTACATAAAGAATGCAGGGCTCAGCTGTGCCCATCTATGCAGCCTGACCAGTGCCCATCCAATGCAGCCTGACCAGTGCCCAGAAATGTAGCCTCATCAGTGCAGGGGATCAGAGAGAAGAGAGGAAGAGGAGAGCCGGCCGGATCATCACACAGGCCGGCGTCGCCCACTGTGACAAATCTAATTTGAATCGCCAGGTGCCTTCACACAAAGTCCCGCCTCCTGGATCGGCTCCTACCTTTGATAGACAGCACATGTCCTGGCATTGGACAAGTGTGTTGTCTATCAAAGGAGCCAAACCAGGAGCCAAACCCCTGTTGGTATGCCACAGGCTTCGGTGCCCCCCCTCTGCCTCAGCACCCGCCCAGGATAGGCCCTGCACCTAGCACCACCCCTGCAATCTGGGGACAAAACCAGGACTGTCCCTGGAAACTGGGGATGTCTGTTCACCCTACTATAGTTGCCTCCTAGCCCCCCCTGTACTATACAGTTACCTCCTGCCCTCCAGCCTGTAGTGTTCCCTCATGGCCCCCCTGTACTATACAGTTACCTCCTGGGCTCCCTTGTCCAATTCCCTCCTGTCCCCCCTGTACTGTGCTGTCCCCCCCGGACTGTTCCCTCCTGGGTCCCCTGTGTTCAGCCCTGCTGATCCCCTGTACACTGCTTATCTCATATTTGACCCAGAGTTGAGCAGCTGTGCAAAAAAAAAAGCAAACACAACTTTCACATTAAGGAGGTACGTTTTTTTAATATTTATTCTATTGTTTAACCTCTTGCCGACCAGTCGCCGTCATTATACTGCGGCAGGTTGGCACGGCTGCGCAAATCGCCGTAGCTGTACGTCGGCCGCTTTAAGAGCAATAACAGGCAACAGCTCCACAGAGAGCCAGAACGGGGATCTGTCAATGTAAACAAACAGATCCCCGTTCTGACATGGGAGGAGAAAGAGAGAGAGAGAGAGATCTGCTGTTCCTAGTGATCAGGAAAAGCGATCTGTCTCTTCCTCCAGTCAGTACACTCCCCCCACAGTTAGAAACCCCTCCCTAGGGAACACTTAACCCCCTTGATCGTCCCAGTGTTAACCCCTTCCCTGCCAGTGACATTTATCTAGTAATCAGTGGCTATTTTTAGCACTGATCGCTGTATAAATGTCACTGGGCCCAAAAAAGTGTCCAATCTGTCCGCCGCAATGTCGCAGTTAAGCTAAAAATCGTTGATTGCCACCTTTACTAGTAAAAAACAAAATTAATAATAAAAATGCCATAAATGTATCCCCTATTTTGTAGACGTTATAACATTTGCGCAAACCAATCAATATACGTTTTATAGCGATTTTTTTTTTTTTTTTTTAACCAAAAATATGTAGAAGCATACAAGAATATTTATTTTAGCAAAAAGTATGTGTGTGTATGTGTGTGTGTGTATGTGTATATATATATATATATATATATATATATATATATATATATATATATATATATATATATATATATATATATATATATATATATATATATAATTTTTTTGTTTATTTTGTAGCGTCAATTTTTGTTTGTGTACAACATCGCATGACCGCGCAATTGTCAGTTAAAGCAGCGCAGTGCCGTATCGCAAAAAATGACCTGGTCATTAAAGGGGTAAATCCTTCCGGGGCTCAAGTGGTTAATGCTATTTCTAAGAATAATTGTTGTTCTATCTACAGCTCGCTGATCACACCAGTTTTCCATGAGCTGTAGATATGAAAATTATTTTAGGGGTTCCACCCGAGATCTCATACTTTTTGCCAGGGATTCCTTGCAGGTAAAAATGTTGAGAAACTTCTATACACCATGTGAAATGGTCTTTATGGTTAATGGTCCCTTTCAGAAGAAATCTGCTGTCAATAAAGACATGCATTAATAAATAGCTTTATTGCAGCTCGAAATACGTGAGGGTTGTGTGAATTTAATTACCGTCCCTGCTCAAAGACTGGAGACAAGATGGTAGACATCTCTGCATTGTTTGTTTTATGCTGTGTTGTGGAATACACTGGTACCATATAAAGACTAACAACAATAATAGGACTCAGTAGGGATCTGTTTCTTACAGCAACTTCCTGCATTGTGCCAGTATGGAAGACAGTTGTGAAGAGAGTAAACGTGTTAAGTGGCAGACCTGGCTGTATAAATGAAACAATAGCGAGTAATCTTTCTCCGCAGGCTCGCATTGTTTGAGCAGGAAGGAGTTGATCTGTAGGACAGGTATCTAGCTCACACTTCAATTAGTATATAGATCACATTATTCCTGAATCTAGAAGAAAGGCTTCCTTGATGGTGTGTACACATGGACCCAGTACACAAAGAAAACGAGCCAGAAACATTATCACACAATCTATCTTGCCACAATTCAGAATGCATAATACACAAGTGATGCGATTTCTGCAAAATGTCCTGAAAATGTTTTCTGTTTTAATGAGCATTTTATTTTTACGCTGCTTTTTAACCACTTAAGCCCCGGCTGCCCAAAGATTCGGCACTGCAGCACTGCGTCGCTTTAACTAACAATTGCGCGGTCGTTCGACGTGGCTCCCAAACAAAATTGATGTCTTTTTTTCCCCACAAATAGAGCTTTCTTTTGGTGGTATTTGATCACCTCTGCGTTTTTTATTTTTTGCTCTATAAAAAATAGCGACAATTTTGAAAAAAAACACATTATTTTTTACTTTTTGCTATAATAAATATCCCCAAAAAACATATTAAAAATGTTTTTTTTCCCTCAGTTTAGGCCGATAAGTATTCTTCTACATATTTTTGGTAA
This sequence comes from Aquarana catesbeiana, assembly GCF_042186555.1. Lineage (NCBI taxonomy): Eukaryota > Metazoa > Chordata > Amphibia > Anura > Ranidae > Aquarana > Aquarana catesbeiana. The sequence goes on from NC_133332.1 coordinate 53,822,322, forward strand.
AAAAAATCGCAAATAAGCGTTTATTGATTGGTTTTCGCAAAAGTTATAGCGTCTACAAAATAGGGGATAGTTTTATGGCAATTAATTATTTTTTTTGTTTACTAGTAATGGCGGCGATCAACGGGGTTTTTTTTTTTTATCGTGACTGCGACATTATGGCGGACAGGTCGGACACTTTTGGCACGATTTTGGGACCACATTTATACAGCGATCAGTGCAATTAAAAATACATTGGTTACTATGTAAATGTGACTGGCAGTGAAGGGGTTAACCACTAGGTGGCGCTGTAGGGGTTAAGTGTGTCCTAGGGAGTGATTCTAACTGTGGGGGGGGGGGTGTTCTATGTATGACACGACACTGATCATCGCTCCCGTTTACAGGGAGCTGTGAACAGTGTCCTGTCACTAGGCAGAACAGGGGAATGCTTGTTTACATAGGTTGAAGGAAAGAAAATTGCTATATTGTTCCATCAACAGTTGATGAGGGAATCCCTCCCACAGTGTTATTGTGTTCTGTCGGAGAGGAGCATGGGGAGCCTTTCCCGCCATCATAATATGGCCATAGCCGCTGGCAGTGATCAAGCAAAAAAAACTCCACAGGCTGGTTGTACTGAGGTCAATTGATGGATCTAATTCAGTACAACCAGCCTGCCCAAAGACCAATCAAAATTCAGGAACAGGCCATATTTCTATCTGTCTAGGGCCAGCTTTAGTTCATATAAGGTAGTGAGAGAAGAACAATGATCCAGAGAGCTCACTAAGGTTAAGCTGCTGCAACAGACAGGGCTACCCTCCGGTGGGTACCCAGCAGTTTACTAGAAAAAAACATGTATCAGTTTAAGGAGAGCCAGACCAAATGGTAGGAGAGTCCAAATTGGTTTATTATCTTGCACTGAAAGACAGTCAATCAGGGGAGGATCCGGGGGGGGGGGGGCAATGGGGCAATTGCCCCCTCCGAGAATGTGGGCGGCTCTGCGGGTGAGAGAGCAGGCGGGCCGGGCGGCTCGGTCGGTGAGGGAGTGGATGAGAGAGTGGGTGAGCAGCTCGGCGGCTCGGTGTGTGAGCGGGCTGCTGGCCAATCAGGGAGCTGGCAAGGGAGCAGAGAGATGACATTATCTCTCACCGCCCGCACTGCATCCCTGCAGTTCTGCCCTCACTGTGCAGGCAGCCGCGGGCAGCAGAGATTACATCATCTCTTTGCTGCCTGACTGGTAATCTGCTGCCTGACTCTGGGACGCAGCAAGAGACCACCTTGTCCTTGGTAGAGGTTGGACAAGCACTGCACCCCGAGCCCACCCAATTGTGTGACATTAGCAAATTATTTTCGCTAATTTCTTCCTCCTTCTCCTCCCGGCCAATCAGGAGGCGGGTCCTGAGACCCGTCACCCGATTGGCCGAGAGGAAAAGCAATCCTATTGGCCACCTAGGGGGAGGAGGAGGGAGGAAACGCACGGCGGAAGCCGCCGTGATGCGGAGAGGGAGGAGACGCACGGATAGCTGCCATCCGGATGAAGAGCTGCCCTCGACCTAGATAAGATAAGTGCAGGGCTGGTGACCGACCGGGGGGGGGTCAAAAAAATATACCACGATTTAGGTAACAAGGAAAAATTGCAGCGCTCAGCACAGTATCAAAGAACCAAAACACATGAAGTGTTTTATAATGGTAAGCTTGCACTTACATGAAGCACCGCCAATCTGAAACAGAGTGGCGGCCAGGACCTCAGGCATTGTATAGTAATAAACCTCTACAGCTGTTTCGCACACACACGCATCATCAGGAGTGTAAGTCAAACTTTGTTATTATACAGCAACTATATCTGGTGAGTGCGTTTTTCTGACATTGGTGGAGGTCACACTGGGTGAGATCACCTGAATCATATAACTTGATATTTCTTCATATGAACTATTCTATGTTTGATTCTTTTGAATATTCTCAATGTTATGCCCCGTACACACGGTTGGATTATCCGATGGAAAATATGCGATCTGAGCTTGTTGTCGGAAATTCCGACCGTGTGTAGGCTCCATCGGACTTTTTCCATCGGAATTTCCGACAGACAAAGTTTGAGAGCAGGCTATAAAATTTTCCGACAACAAAATCCGTTCGTGTAAATTCCGACCGTGTGTGGACAATGCCGACGCACAAAGTGCAACGCATGCTCAGAATAAATTCCGAGATGGAACAGCTCGGTCTGGTAAAATTAGCGTTCGTAATGGATATAGCACTTTCGTCACGCTGCAATGTTTTAAATTGTTTAATGCAGCAGACTCTCTTCTTCTTTATAATGCTAGAAGAATGAAGTTGTTTTGCTGCTCATGTTCACATAGACTTCTCACAAACTTCTTTCTTTATTATTTTTCGTAATTTCATGAATATAATATTTTGATTAGTCACATCTCCCGAAAATAATTTTTTTTTTTTTTTTTAATGTTTTTAGATTTTGTATTTTTTTTTTTTTTTTTTTTAGTTTTTTAAATCCTAATCTCCTGTTTATTTTTTTAATTATTTTTTTTTTTACTCCAGAATAGTTTTGGGTGTGTTTTGTGTGTCAAGTTACCACAACACGATTATTATCTTGTATTATTTAATCTCAAGGAGATTGTTTGGTGTCTCTTGTTCACATTGTATTTTTGAAATGTACCTGTCTCCTCACAAACAAACTGTCCTTTTTGAAGGAAAACACATAGGCGAGTATAATAGAAAAAAAATACCTTTATTAAGGGGTCATAACCAAATAAAGAGGGAGGCAACGCTGGAGAAACTGCTGAAATTGGCGAAGCCTTTGGCCCCCAGGGCAGACATCCACTATTTTAATGCAAAATTGGTGGCCTGAGGAGTCCATATATAGGGGACCGACAACAGGGAGTACAATCTGGTCCAGAAGTCCAAGAGATCATGAACAGCTGCAGATGACATACATGTCCCCAGGCTGTGGTCATACAAGAGCCTGCATCTTTTGTCAGACCAGACTGAACCCAGGCCATCACTCTCTGGTCTTCCTTAGAAGCTTCCTTCCAGGCTGTGGCTCTGGTGTTGGAGGTGTGGCAGGAGGAGGAGGAGGACCTGGAGGAGGAGGACCATGGTTGAACTCGCAAACGTGGCTTTGGCTTGTGAGATGGCCCCTCAACCCCTTATTTATACAAAACCGCAAAGGGGGTCCCCTAGTGGTGGACTTTTCAGGCACATGTAGCAATCATAAAAGCAGTATATTTGTTACAAATATAATTTATTGAATTAACATAATAAAATATGACAACTGTAACATCTATTATTAGGAATGTAAATCCATCAGTATTACAATCGTGTATATACAGAGTTTTGAAGCAGTACTTTTTCATCCGACGCATTTCGGAGTCAATCAAACTCCTTCCTCAGGGGTAGTGTACGCTTTAAATAGTTATTAAACACTGTATTGGCTTTTCTTGTTAAAAAAAAACACAGTATTGGCTGACTTGACATTCCATAAAATTTGTGATTTAAAAACACCGACAGTGACAAAGTCTGTCTGCCCAGTATGCTCTTGATTCTAATATGAACAAACATCTATGTGTTGGAAATTATGTAAACAGGTAGAAGTGGGTTTTTTTTACTCCACCAAGAGTATATATATGTTGTCCTCTTCAATAAGAAAAGAAAGGCCCAAGGAATGTGGGCGTAAACTAAATGCTTGAGGCTCCACTGAGGCCAAGAGGCAAATCCTGAAGGTGGCTCAAAAGTTGATGTTCATAGGTGTATATATTGATAGATGACATGAGAGTGAATCGGATCAAGTAGCTGTTCAGGCCGATAACATCCCGCAGCATGTGGAGGACCCCTTATTTAGGGCTTGTAAGATGATATATTCACATACTAGGCGTTGGCCCTCCTCCATTTCCAGCATTTTGCAGGCTGTAATGTATGCATAGTCCTCTTGAACACTGTGGGGGGTTCTGAGGGCCGCAATAGCCTTCCAAAATAGGCCAATTGCTGCCTCCTTCATGTTATTCCGCTTCCTGCCACTTTTTGGTTGAAGGCGGAGGGGAGGGACCTGGGTATCGGGCAGGCTACTGGGCCTGGCCACCTCCTGGCTGAGACTTTCATGTGTTTGAAAAAAGAACATAGTTTCAGTTTTTTGTTCATCAATCGTACACAATTTTCATCTCATGACTGTTGCAAATTGAATGTTAATAAATAGAAAGGACTATCATTCTGAGGCCAGCATTTTTCATTCTTGTCACAATCATTTGTGGCCTTTACTGTCTATTGATATGTAAAACATTTTGTGAAATCAGAAATTAAGAATCCAAACTAACATATATTTAACATCATTAATTTGACCAACAGAAATATTTAGAAGAATGCTATACCTGGCTCAAGCTGGGCTCCTCCACATGTTGCTCCCTGGAAGGCCTAGGTTGGGCGTCAGAAGCGTCAGCTGAGGTGGAAGGAAGACTGGAGAGTAATGGCCTGGGTTCTCTCTGGCCTGCCAGAAAATGCAGTCTGTCATAGTACCACAGTCTGGGGACATAAATGTCATCTGCAGCTCCTGATCCCTGGAAATCTTGGACCTTCTTGCGCTCCCTTAGATAAGTGCTCCTCATGCCACCAATTAGGGCCTTCAAATAGGGGATGTCTGCCGTGGGGATCACCGGCTTCACAAATCCCAGCAATTGATCCAGTGCTGCCTTCCTCTTTGTTTTCTTGTTATAATGTGGGTGGTTTACCTGCCACAGACAGGGCAGCTCCCTGAACATATCAATGAATATTGGCATAAAGTCCTGATCATTGACTAGATCCATTTTCTCTGCAAGACACAACACAAGACAAACACTAATGTCAGGCTAAAGTCTCAATATAGGCCTCAATCTATAAGCAGTATAAGCCCAAGTTTAAATATTACCTTCGTTATCACGATCGGCGCTTCCGATACTCCTTCCTCCGCTCACAGATCGTACGTACGACGCGCATGCGTGAAACTCCGCCCGCCCCTGACGCTCTTTCTAGTCTATTACCCGCCCCTTCTCTTTCGGCGCAGTGGGGAAGAGCACATGGCGGAGACAGAGCAGGTGTGTGATAATTACAGCAACGAAGAGGAGGAGGAAAGCCCAGAGCCAGAAACGCCACGATCCCGGAGGAGAAGATTTAGGGCCTCAAATATGTCCTTTGTAGAGATGGTGGTGATGGTGGACATATTGAAAAGGGCCGACTATGAGGAGAAGTATGGACCTTACCCCAACCCAAATGTCAGAAAGGCCAAGATCATGCACAGGAATTTTGGGGTACAACGATCCAAGGATCAACTGAGGAAGCGGTGGTCAGACCTCAAATTAAGGGAGCATGATCAGTATAGAAGGATCAGGAGAGTGCTGCAAAAAAGTAAGTAGTTGTCCTGTGTTCCTATTCTTTCTTTTTATTACGTTTGTGCTGCTCCATGTGCTTTTCTTTACTGTTGTACATTTTAAAATGGCAACTTTTATGTTAATGGACACATTATTCGTTCGTAGGAAACATTGTTCGTTCGGCCACTAAAACACCATGTTTTGTTCAGATGCAGTTCAATACATTTTTATGCCCTACTTCTCTTAAAATAAGTTTGTTGTCTAGATGGGTTTGTAACTAGAATGAAATGCAAACTAGATTCTGTGTAAGGAGAGGACACTCAGCAGCTGTTTACACATCTGGACACAGGAGCACTAGTGTGGGACACAAGAACACCCTTTTTATTAGGGGCCCCACACAGGTGCTCCAGTGTATACTATAGAGGTGTCTCCATCTGTGAAGCTTGTACAAAACAGGTAAGTATTCAATCTTGACAAAGGACAAAAATATTTCTTCATCTTGGAACTCTGCCAAATCAGATAATTGTACCCCACTTCCAAGCAATGTTTCATATTCCTATTTCTGCCATCAAATATCTGTGTGCAAAGTATACCTATTTTTTTTCACATAGGAGAGAAAAGACTCGGAGGACACCACTCATCAGAGGAGACCACAGACCCCCCCACCTCAGGAAGAAGGGGAAATCCCCCAAACACAACCAGAGGAGGAGGAGAGAGACGTTATAGAAATTGTCACCACAACAGGTGAGTGTCTGCGACCACAGCCTCAGGTAAGAGATGGATGCCTGCATATTTATAATACATGGTGTGTGTGTGTTTTTTTTTTTTTTCGTTTTAGGTGATGGTGATGTTGTGGAAGAGGAATGTAATTTCACAAGTGAAAGTGCCCAGATCCTCATCGGGGAGATAATGGGGTGTAATAGGGATTTAGAAAACAATAAGCAAAACATCAATGATGTTCAAAACAAAATGAAGAACATCATTGATGTTTTAGGGAGAATATAAAACACCCAGAAATCCCTAACTTATTCCAGGTTTATTGTTGTTTTTATGAATAATTTTTGACATATTATCGAAAAGCCAAATTTTGAAGATGCACACAGTGTGTCCACATGTGCTATCTGCCATCACGGGGGATCAATGTACGCGTTTTGGGGGTGCAACCCCTTCCTTAATAATAAAGTAGCTGAGAGGAAGGGGTTTCACTCACAAAACATGTCCATTGATCCCCCGTGATGGCAGCTAGCACATGTTGACATTCGGCAATTTGTGTGCATCTTCAAAATTTGGCTTTTCCAGGGGTGACATCACCCCATCTGCTGAACGCAATATCAAACTCAGTTTATAAATACTCATGTCTGATATTGCCTCCACTTTCTATAAAAGTTGAACTTTGTAAGTTCCAGAGTTGTGTATTTTTTTATTGTTTAAAACATGCCTGTTTTACCTTTTAAAAGGCAATTTCTACTTATTATTAATGTGACCTAAAAATGTGTTATACAACAAACGTTGGTTTGTTAAAAAATCCTTTTAGAAACGCACATGTGATTGTGCTTGGATTAAAAAGATTGATAATCAACAATGTGTGGCTTCTTCTTTCAATGCTCAAAAGCATTTTTTGGAGTATAAAGTTGTTGTTTTCAGTGACAATGGGGGTTATTTACTAAAGGCAAATCCACTTTGCACTACAAGTGCAGTTTCAGTGCATTCTCAAGTCCACTTGTAGTGCAAAGTGTATTTTCCTTTAGTAAATAACGCCCAACAGTGCTTTCTAATTTTACACAATCACGCCATTTTCAGGACTCCTCAAATTTCGGTCATGGTCAGCGAAAAGAAAGCCAAGCAGTAAATCAAAGCAAATATTTGTTCAGTTTTAACTATATTTTTATTTAAAAAATGTCTCAGACATTGTCTGGCATATCGTATCGATGGCCCCCCTACCCGCAAAGTATTCCATGCATCTTAGACAGACCTCACGGGCACTCTGGGGGGGGCAAGCCAGGACGGCCAGTTTCAAGCCCCGTCAGGGTTGGTTCATTCAGAATTCCGGCCTCAGGCCCAACTGAGGCAGCATAGTTCACAGAATTTCTCCTTAAAAAGTTGTGGAGAACACAGCAAGCCAGGATGGTGTGATTGAGTTTATATTCCACCATGTGTATCGGTGTAAGAAATAGGTGGAACTGGCTGGCCATTATTCCAAACGTGTTCTCCACCACTCTTCTGGCTCTGGCCCTCTTAAAACCCTCTGGTCTGGGGTGAGGGTCCTCATAGGGAATGGCCGCATAAGATGGTCCCCCAGCGCAAACGCTTCATCCGCAGCGAAGACGAATGGGAGTCCTTCCGCATTGTCTTCTGGAGGTGGCAAGTCCAAGCTGCCATTCTGGAGACGCCTGTAGAACTCCGTCTGGGCGATGACTCCACCATCTGACATCCGACCATTCTTCCCCACGTCCACATACAGGAACTCGTAAGTTGCCGACACCACTGCCAACATCACAATACTATTGAACCCCTTGTAATTATAATAGTATGACCCCGAGTTGGGGGGTGGGACTATGTGGATGTGTTTCCCATCAAATGCCCCAATGCAGTTGGGAAAGTCCCACAGCTGGGCAAAGTGGGAGGCCACAGTCTGCCATTCCTGTGGGTTGGAAGGAAACTGTGGAGTCAAACAAGAAAAAAAAAAAAATCATTTTGCACAAAAACATGGAAAGCAGATTAGACACAAACATTCTTGGCCAACATCAGTATAACATTTATTTTAGGGAGTATTTAAAGACAAAGGTATAAGGTCCACCTATCAGATCCCCCCCCCCCCCTCTCATGGTCCATTTTAAAAAATTTAGGGGGGGGAGAAGTTTTGGACAGGTAACCCTTTCCACTTCATTGAGAGATGAATGCCTAAATAATGTGTATTACTTTGGCCAGCCCCTCCTTACTTACACTATTGGCAGCCCACTGGACAGGTAAGAAGTGTCATAATAGAAAGATATAAATACACACTGTACACATTTTAGCACATTTTTACATTCTGCTATTACTTATCAACATAATAATAGGATACAAAAACTTTAAACAGTACCATTTGAAAGTATTCGGGCAGGCCCTTGCACTACATACTTTGGGATATTCATCCATATCTGACCACAAAAGAGGTGGGTATATTGTGTATGGGTTTGGCAAAGTCAGCAGATAGAGGACTGGTATCAGCTGAGTTAGCAGTTGGGGGGGAGGGAGGGTTCCAAATGATTTTGGGACCCCAAAGAAAAAACTCTGGCACTCTGCCTGAATTTAAAGCACAAATCACATTTTTACACATTTTAGGGGGTATTTAGGGCAAAGCACTACTATGGAGCTGACAAAATACATTAAGTGACTACACGAGGTAGATATAGGCCCAGGAGAGCATGCTGGGGAGGTAAGTGAAGACAAATATGTATGAAGGACATAATTAAAAAAAAAAAAAAAACCCAGCATGCACGAGGACAAAGGGGACATTTACAGCATATTACAATCATGGTAATTAGGGAATGAGGAAAGAAATACAATATATTCGCAAACATTAAATGCAATAAAATGTGATGTTAAAGGATAAAAATCTTACCTTGATATACTCCTTCTGCAGGACCTGGATGATGGCAGAACAGGTCTCTGGGATAATGATCCCCAGAGCCTGGGGGGAGATGCCTGTCGAGAACTTCAAGTCCTGCAGGCTTCTCCCCGTCGCCATGTATTGCAGGGTAGCGACCAGCCTCTGCTCCGGAGTGATGGCTTGCCTCATGCAGGTATCCTGCCTGCTGATATAGGGGGTCAGCGAAGCCAACAAACGGTGAAACACGGGGTCCGTCATCCCGAGAAAGTTCCTGAAATCCTCAGGATTATTCTCACGGATCTCACGGAGCAAAGGCATGTGAAAGAATTGGTCACGCTGGAGCAAACAATTCTTGGTCCATGAACTCCTCCCCACCCTGTTCATGGACTGGACTTGTGTCAAGGTCAGGACCCCAACACCAAGCCCCCGCACAGCACGAACTCTACGATGAGTATGCATACGCAACATGGCTAGAAAACGGTCAGCTGGTCAGAACGAAGTAACAGAACACACTGAAGAACAGCAAGGTCTGTGAAGAGCGACCTGAAAATCAGTAACGAATGGACAAGAACACAATGAAAGATCAATGGGAACTCGTTACACGCACTGAAGAACAGATACAAACCCACAAGCACAAACTGAACACCAGAAATACGATCTGTAAACCAATACGTCTGAAAAAGCGCGAATCGTCTCTCACCAAACTTCTACTAACACGAGATTAGCAAAAGGAGCCCAAAGGCTGGCGCGCTTGGTATTGAACTGCCCTTTTATAGTCTCGCCGTACGTGGTGTACGTCAGCGCGTTCTTGACGTCTGGAAATTCCGACAACTTTGTGCGACCGTGTGTATGCAAAACAAGTTTGAGCCAACATCCGTTGGAAAAAAACGATGGATTTTGTTGTCGGAATGTCCGATCAATGTCCGACCGCTTGTACAGGGCATTAGAGTCACTATCATAACACTTCAGGTGTTTTGGTTTCTTTTTTATATTGTGCCACGTGCTGCAATTTTTCTTTGTTATTGTTATCACAGTGTTTTGTATATCTACACTAATTGCTAGCAGCTAAATACCATTAAGTGCTGACACTCCTTTTTTTTTTTATTCTTTTTTTTTTTTTTCTATTTAGATGCTTACTTAGGCCAGTGATTGGAAAATATTCTTAAGATTGGTACTCTTTTTGTAGTTTTAAAAAATTTTGGCTTTTCTATATTTATTTATTGCAGGTACTTGTATAGCGCTGTCAATTTTCGCAGCGCTTTACATATATTATTGCACATTCACATCAGCCCCTGCTCTCAAGGAGCTTACTATCACAATACCCTATTTTCTGTGCTGTCCATCCCTTTTATTTATGTATTTTCTCCTCCTGATCTTTATAGTGTAATGGATCTTGCTGAGACAGGGATCAAACATGGCAGAGGCCATTTTTAGGGGTGCTGTAAGGAGCACAAATGTGGAAGCATTGATTAATTTAGTTGCTTTAGCAGTGAAGTCGAACGGTCATCTCTACTGTAATGTGTCCCTAACTCCTAACTCTCCTGAAGCATGTCTCCAGCCTCCAACAATCCTTATTCCATCTTCACGTTCTCTGTTCATCTCCTATAACATGTCTTCATTCTCTGACCATCTCCTATAGCAGCCTTTATCAACCAGGGTGCCTTGAGGTGTCTTCAGGGGTGCCTTGGCAAAATGCCTAAAAATTGCCCAAGATTTGTATACAAGCCGCCATGTGGATGAAGTCTGCCTTTTAGTTACACAAAGCCACATGTTGTCATTGTGCACCCTTACAACCTTTTAGCTTAGGGTTGCCGCCTTTTCTTCAAGCCGAACCCGAACACTTTTGCAGCACAGGGCAATTTTTTAATTTTCTTTTGCAGTAAACACTATAGGATTATCAAAGGCCTTGGATACATTTGGGTGCCCCAAGGAGAGTAGTAATGTACACCTTGGCAAACAGTGGGCGTAGCCAAACTGCTCTTGCTGACGTTATCGCCCCACCCTTCAGTCAAACCTGCCCCCAAACAGCTGCCCGCAGCTTCCGGACGGCTACAGATTTGTGTATGATTATCTCAGTTACTTGGGGAGCCACAGCCTGGTCTGAATATTGTGTCCGGGTTTCAGGTGAACTGAAGCCCGGACACATGATTTAAAACCCAAACTGTCCGCGTGAATCCTGGACAGGTGGCAACCCTATTCTAGCTGCTGGCATTCTAACGGCCAATGACATCATCAGTTAATACGGGGGATGTCAGTCACTTGCATAGCATCCTTGTTTGACACTCCCCTGCCCCTCTCCATCGGCATTGGGGTCACATTAGTTGAGTGATGGAGAAAAACTGAGGGAGAAAAGAAACATTGGAATACTGGTCAGTACCAGTGTGCAAAAATGTATTTGCTTTGTAAGAATAAATCACCTCTAACGTTGGGTGTCCTATTTGTGTGGTTGTTGCTGCATTATGTAAAACTATTACAATAGTTTTTACATTTTAGAATGGGGATTGTCCATAGTTTTTAAAGGGTGCCTTCACTGTTAAGGTTGAGAAACCATGTCCTATACCAGGGATATGCAATTAGCGGACCTCCAGCTGTTGCAAAACTACAAGTCCCATCATGCTTCTGCCTCTGGGTGTCATGCTTGTGGATGTCAGAGTCTTGCTATGCCTCATGGGACTTGTAGTTCTGCAACAGCTGGAGGTCCGCTAATTGCATATCCCTGTCCTATAGCATGCTTGTCATTCCTGAGCATCTCCCACCTATAGAAGGTCTACAGTATCTGATCATTTCTTAGTGCATGTCTGCAGACTCTGACAGCTATCTGTATTATTACGTTCAATCAATGTTATGTGTGCCCCTTGTTGATATAGGAGGCCTCAATTGCGGCCCCACACATCATCAAAGTTGATTTCCACTGCTCTAGACTAGGGGTCTTCAAACTTTTGAAACAAAGTGCCAGTTTACTGCTCTTCAGACTTTTTAGAGGGGTTGGACTGTGGCCAGTGGAAGTAGTAAATGCCCTGCATCAGTAGGAGTAAACCATGCCATAGGCTTGGTGGTCAGTGGGAGTAAAAAAAATTACATTGTTGGTGTTGGTGGGAGGAATTGTGCCCTATTGTTGGTTACATAGTTGGCAAGGTTGAAAAAGTCCATTGAGTCCAACTTATGTATGTGATTTTATATTGGTATTACATTGTATAACCCTGTATGTTGTGGTCGTTCAGGTGCTTATCGAATAGGTGTCGGTGGGAGAAATAGTGCCCCATCATTGGTGTCGTGGGAGGAATAGTGCCCCATCATTGGTGTCGGTGGGAGGAATAGTGCCCCATCATTGGTGTCGGTGGGAGGAATAGTGCCCCATCATTGGTGTCGGTGGGAGGAATAGTGCCTCATTGTTGGTGTCTGTGGAAGGTATAGTGCCCCACAGTGCGGGCCACAGTTTGGAGAACTCTGCCCTAGACAATGAATGGGAATAGAATTTTGCAGTCATTTTTAGCAGAAGGGAAATTTACAGTGCAACCTGCAACAAACAAAAATAAGATCCTGCTTGCAAGAGAACTGCAATGGTAATAATGTTTCGTGAAAATGGTTTAAATCCTTATTTGTAAAGCATTGTACACATTATGAGTTCTTTTCTTTTTATTAAAAAAAACAAAACCGCCAGTTCCGGTCAGAGCCGATGTACTAACTATATAAAGTTAGTATCGCGATCTCCCTGCTGAGCTGTTGTGTTCTCACAGGGGAACGCCCCCCTACCAGAACGCTCCGAGCAGCGTTCTCCACCATTGGCGGAGATTGCTGATCAGGAGTCGTCGGCTGCTGGTTTTCCAAAATGCTCGTCCGACAGAAGCTGGCCAAACAGGTGGCTTCTGTCAGACAGGACGACATACACACGGACCGAATGACTGTCGTTTTTTTTTCCTTTCTTTCATTGCCCGATGACATTCGGCCTGTGTGTACAGGGCTTAAGCGATATAGACATTTTATATTCATATACCTGATGCTTCACTTCTGCCTTCCGTGTAGTGTTTGTGTTTTTGCCTCAAAGCCTTTGTGCTCTCCCATGCAGTGGTGCAGGAAATGCTTGGGGGGAAGCATTACGAAGAACAAGGATTTAAGCTTCAAAGCGGAGAGTGCCTTCAGCCCACATATATTTCAGGGTGAGTTAAAGCAGAACAAAAGACTAGCCTACAGTTCAGTGTGACTTAATGCTGAACAAAATACTAGCCTACACACACTTCAAAGGGGATGATCCTCCTGTTTTCTAGTGAGCACCACCCAAGTGCCAGCCAGGAACTTCAAAGATTTTCTTTTTTTAAAGGAGAAGAGAATTTGATAAACTTTCCTGAGCAGATGTTTTTTCAGGGAACGCTTATAAGCCAATATATTGAAGAGATTGCCAGAACAGGGAACTGCATCCAGAGAATGTGTGCAACAGCTTGTAAAGGAATTGTATAACCTACCAGCATGTCTTTGGAGTGTTGGAGGAAATGCACACAATAACTGGGAGAATATGCATACTCCATGCAGATAGTGCCCTGACTGGGATTTGAACTGTTAACGCCAGTGCTGTAAGGCAGAGGGGCTAACCATTAAAGAGGAAGTGGGGCCAAAGCTTATTTGGCCCTGCTTCGCCTGTGGGTCACAGGAGTGCACTTCTGCACTCCTGTGACCCGTATTCAGCTGACAGCGGGCTAAAGTCTGCTGTCGGCTGATGTCACTGAGCCAGTCCAGTCCAGGTGAGTATTTTTATTTTATGTTTTTTTAAGTACCGTGCTGCCTGGATTAGCCTGGTGTTCTCCCGAACAGCATTTAAAAAACTTAACTGGTAATTGACAATGGGAAACCTGAACCTGGGACGAAGCACACAACCACCTTGATGAAGTTAACTTCACACGAGAAGCTCCCCTTCACATTAGAAGTTCCCCCATCACCTCAGAGCCCCCTTCACATCAGAAGTTCTTCATCACCTCAATGCCATCCCTTCACATCAGAAGTTCTTCATCACCTCAATGCCATCCCTTCACATCAGAGGTTCCTCCATCACCTCAATGCCATCCTTTTACATCAGAGGTTCTTCCATCACCTCAATGCCATCCCTTCACATCAGAGGTTCCTCCATCACCTCAATGCCATCCCTTCACATCAAAAGTTCTTCCATCACCTCAATGCCATCCCTTCACATCAGAGCTTCCTCCATCACCTCCATGTTATCCCTTTCACATCAGAAGTTTCTCCATCACCTCCATGTTATACCTTCACATCAGAGTCCCGCCTTCCTGTCATAGGACATCCTATACTGTACATTAGGGACCCCCATTGCCACAAGCTCCCCCATCATAGTCAGAGGCCCCTCTATACATGAGAGCTCTCCCATCACAGCAGAGTTCCCCCCATCACCACAATGTCCCCTTCCATCACAGTCCTCCCATCCATCTCTGGTCCGGTGCAAACTGGGTCTCGTGCTCGTGGCATCCCTGGTTGAGAAACACTGCTCCGGGAAATGTAAGACTGCCAAAGATGATATTTAATATCTTTGTGGAAATGTAGTCATCTTTTCGCCTGAGCTAGTCCTTTACTGTCAGAGCCATGCTGGTCACTTGTACTGTTGTATGATTCTTTATGGTTTTTCTTCCTATTTTTTTTTTTTTTTTTTTATGTTGTCACTTTGTAAGTGGCCTATTTGTAATATGTTTACATTTTTTTATAAAATTAATAAAAAAAAAAAAAAGAGATGATATCCAAAGTCCTATTAAGGTTGGACATTTTAAGCCAGTAGACTTCGCTCAACCAGCATCGTCGCTTTCTTCCGTTCACAGAACGATATCTCGCGTTTGCGTACGACGATTAGGACTAAAACGGATTATACTGCAAACCGATACAAATCAGTTTATTCCTTGAAGAGACGGAGTGATACAGTTTTCATACAATAGAGTAGAAACCTGGAGCTAAAGAATGAGATTAAATTTCCATGCGTTAACTAATTCAGACACGAGATAACATAGTCCCTGCGAAGGAGGGGTTTGTACAACATGCTACACAATCTGTCCTTCTGCCCCCCTATGGTGACTGTGGGAAAGTGGGATGAGTCAGACACATAAAGTACAGAGCTGAGTATTGTCACTGCAGAGCTGTGTGTGAGAGAGACAGAGGAGGAACTCAACTCAATCAGGTAAGATGAAGCTTTGTACATGTGTGTGAATGCCTGTCATCTGTGTGCTTCTATGTGTCCTTTGTGTTTTCATGTCTGCCAACAGCAAATACAGGAGCATGTTAAATATTTCCTAGAAAGTGGCATGAAAGTTCTGCAAAGTTGTGCATGCTTTTATTAGATTAGATAGAACAGTGTAAGTCCGTCTGCCAGTACATATGCTATTATGGCATGTCTTGATCTGTTCCTGTAACTGCTTATCAATGACCTTTTCAGGGTGGGGGGGACATAGTTGCCTGCTCAGACTTGTACATTTTTAAATTTGTCCCTGTAAATGCTTATGCGAAATGTCCCTGGTATTTCAGTTTGGCTAATTGCAAAGTGTCGTTTGCAAACCAGATACATGAGACCCCCCTCCACCGTAGAGTCCACTCATCCACCCCCCATCCACCGCAGAGTCCCCCCCCCCATCTACCACAAAGTCCCCCCCATCTACCGCAAAGTCCCCCCCTCCACCGTAGAGTCCACTCATCCACCGCAGAGTCCCCCCCCATCTACCACAAAGTCCACCCATCCACCGCAAAGTCCCCCCTTCCACCGTAGAGTCCACTCATCCACCGCAGAGCCCCCCCCCCATCTACCACAAAGTCCCCCCCATCCACCGCAAAGTCCCCCCCTCCACCGTAGAGTCCACTCATCCACCCCCCATCCACCGCAGAGTCCCCCCCCATCTACCACAAAGTCCCCCCCCATCCACCGCAAAGTCCCCCCCTCCACCGTAGAGTCCACTCATCCACCCCCCATCCACCGCAGAGTCCCCCCCATCTACCACAAAGTCCCCCCTATCCACCGCAAAGTCCTCCCATCCATCTCTGATCCAGGGCAAACTGGGTCTCGTGTTCATGGCACCACGGGGGAACCCAAATGGCAACCCAAGGCGTCTTACCATTTTGCATAATGCAAATGATATTATTTTATTATTATTATTATTATTATTATTATACACAATTTATATAGCGCCAACAGTTTACGCAGCGCTTTACAATGTAGAGGGGGGACAGCACAATTACAGTACAGTTCAATACAGAAGGGACAGAAGGGCCCTGCTCAATGAGCTTACATTCTAAAGGGAGGGGGAGGTGGTACAAAAGGTAATACCCTGTTTCCCCGAAAATAAGACCTAGCGTGATTGTCGGTGAGGGCTGCAATATAAGCCCTACCCTGAAAAGAAGACCTACAAGGACTTTAACTAGGGCTTATTTGGGGGGTAGGGCTTATATTACAGCCATCACTGACAATCACGCTAGGTCTTATTTTCGGGGAAACAGGGTAGATGCGGGGAATGATTTGATGGGGATGGCTTGGGGACAGTTGTTAGGTGGGTGTGGGATAGGCTTCCCTGAATAAGTGAGTTTTCAGGGATCTCCTAAAGGTGGACAGGTTAGGGGCTGATCGGATATACCGGGGCAGGGAGTTCCAGAGGATGGGAGAGGCTCTGGACAAGTCCTGAAGGTGAGCATGAGAGGAGGTAACAAGGGGGGGTAAAGAGCAGGAGGTCCTGGGAGGAGCGGAGGGGGCGATTTGGGCGATATCTGCAGATGAGGTTGGTGATGTAGCTGGGGGCGATGTTATAGATGTCCTTGTATGTTATGGTTAGCATTTTGAATTTTATACAGTGGTGTAGGGGAAGCCAGTGAAGGGATTGGCAGAGAGGGGCAGCAGTCACAGATCGATTAGTGAGGTGTATTAGTTTAGCAGCAGCATTCATAATAGACTGAAGGGGGGATAGCCTGCATAAGAGTAGGCCATTAAGGAGAGAGTTGCAGTATCTAGTATCCAGATTACCATTTTGCATAATGCTAACAATGATTTCCAGATTACCATTTTGCTCAATAAATAAATTAAAAGAAATGTATAAATGCTAAAAAAATGTATGCATGGGTACCTGGCATAAATTATTGGGGCCGTAGAAATGCATAATAATAATATTTATAATATTATAATATTTCACGTGAGTTTTGCCAACCGGAATGACCCTGGGAAGAATAATTTGAAAGCATTCGGATCTATGAGGAAGGAGGTGCATTTAGCATCTTGACATCCATAGAGTAGAGTAGTGGGGGGGAGTAAACAAGTGGTTTTAGGCTCGGTTCACACTGATGCGGTGCAAACTGATGCGATTTCACATTGTGATTTTGTGTTTTGGCAGGTGTGAATTTAATGCGATTTTCTGAGGGGACTGGGATTAGCTGGAGATTAAATTTGCACAGGACCCTTTTTTTTTTTAACCAGATTAAAATCGCACCGCATGGATGTGAACGGCCTTCATAGAAACCAATGTGTTTTCAGATGACATGCAAAACTATGAATTGCGGATCGCATCAGATTTGCATCAGTGTGAACCAGGCCTGAGGCTCAGGTTAACGTATGTGAATTGGAATGCATTTTGAACCACATCCGATTTGCATGACGTGAACCGAACCGCCTTTCGATGGAGCCAATTCACATATACCCGGGCCGGCTGCAGTCCGTTTTTTAAAAAGAGTCCTGTACAATTTTTTAGTCCGGTTCAGGTGCGATTTCAAGTAAAAAATGACCCCCGACATCATCTCGGCAATCATCTGGGACACGTCACAGGTCCCAGATTAATTCCCGGGCAGTCACAGTATGCAGCGTGGCTCGCGCATGCGCAGTGCGCGCTCGGCTGTGAAGCCACAGCCCGGCGTCCACAGTGACAATGCCGGCGCCGCAGCAAGGAGGGAGAGAGGAGCGGGGCTTCGTACGCCCGCATCGCTGGACCCTGGGACAGGTAAGTGTCCGATTATTAAAAGTCAGCAGCTACACTCTTTGTAGCTGCTGACTTTTATATGGGTGGAACTCCGCTTTAATATAGAAGCTTCCAATGACTCCTCCCATGACTCAAGCCTCGTACACACCACTAGTTTT
The DNA here is from genome assembly GCF_042186555.1 of Aquarana catesbeiana. Lineage (NCBI taxonomy): Eukaryota > Metazoa > Chordata > Amphibia > Anura > Ranidae > Aquarana > Aquarana catesbeiana. The sequence goes on from NC_133332.1 coordinate 53,840,326, forward strand.
TGGGTTGAACAAAAAAAAAAGAAACTTGACAGCTCAGGTCGGAGCCGCTGTACTAACAATCTGATGTTAGTACAGAGATCTCCCCTGCTGAGCTATTGTGTTCTGACAGGGGGAACCATCTAGTCATCTCTCTCAGCCATTGGTTGAGAGTGCTGAGTTGATACCGGCCGAACGGCTGCCGTACACATGGGCCGAATGTCGGCCAGTTTCTATTGAACCGGCCAATGCGGCCTGACATTCGGCCCATGTGTACTAGACTTGAGGGCCAGTTCATACCACATGACATCCAGTGTGTTTTTCTGCATCAAAAACGCTTGGAAAGTTGGTTATATGAATTCCAATGGCATAGTTCACACCAGTGCAGTCAGTTCCAGGATAAAAAAAAAGTAGAACATTCTGCAATTTTCCTGCACTGGATTGTACTGGAACGCAATAAAACGCATCAAAAACGCACAGGGATGCACTGGAAGCATCAAAAATGTACTGGACCCCAGTACAGTGAGGGGGAAAAAAAAAAAGAAAAAACATCTGGAATGTATCCGGAAACGCTTTAAAAAACGCGTTAAAAATGTGCATGCGAAAAAGAATCCGGAACAGATTTGGAGTGCGTTTTTGCGATGTGAACATTCCTGCACCCGTTTAGAATTTCTGATATTGGGTATTATGCTAACATTCACTTTGAAACTTTGATGTGATTAGCAGACAGATTAGGTTGTAGAACGTTTACAGTGGACAACAATAAGTGACAGCCTGCAATATCCTTCAATGGAAAGACGAGGGGGGGGGGGGGGCGGGTCTTTAAAGAAACCATATAGGCTGATGTCTAGGGTGACAGGTTTTGGGGGAAGGGGCAGACCTCTGTTTGTTCCACCATGTGCACACATGATCGAGCATTAGAAGAGGAGTTTTAGCCGGTTTTTATTCAACAACGTTCACACTTGGGTGGGAAAGGCATCTAAGAATGTGCTTCTCTGCACTGCCTACTGGAAGGGGGAGGGTACAGTAATAACTGGACAAGGTTTTCACAATTCTCCAGTTACGTGTGGCATCGATGGATCGAAAATCAGCTTTCAGACCATAGCATATAAGTCAGGAGGATTGTCGGTCTATATAGGGATCTTCATGTGTGATTAATGACATATAAAGGTCACATGTTCTATTCAGTATCTATAATTACCAATAATTCTCCCCCCTTCTCTAAATCTCAGTACATCTCGCTAATAACTTACTATTGAATAACTTACTCATTTCCCAACTAGTACTAGTAAAAAGCAAGCGCTTGTTGCAGTCAAATCACGATAAAAATGGAGTATAACTCGCCACTTAAAACTGAGTAAACTACATGCTAATTTACCAAACAAGCGTGATTTGGCCAAAATCCGCAGTACTGTATAGTCCTAATTCATCAACCATCAGAAAATCGTCTGGACACCCACAATCGCTCGGTTCACACTGCCGCAACTTGGGATCTGACTTGTGAGACCCCCCAAGTCGCATGATATGTCACATTTTATGTTAGGCTCCTTTCACATGGGAGACGAGAGATCCTCCGCTGATCCTCCGCTGATCCTCCGCTGATCCTCTGCTGAGCAGGCGGGTGACAGGTCTGTGTTCATTCCGCTATGCAGAGCTGACACAGGCACAGTCCTGCCCTCCTCTATGGGGCAATCACATGGAAACGGACCGCCAGTCCGTTTCCATACGATCTGATCCACCGGACGGATGGGGAATAGGACCACCATCTGTCTGTTTTTTGGAGGACAGAATGGGATCGGAAAAGGGGGGCGGGTGTCAGCGGACACCAGTGACAAAGTTTTTTTCACCTTAATGCATAGGATGAAAGGTGAAAAAACACAAGGGTTTACAACCCCTTTAAGTCACAAGGAAAAGTCGCACTGCAAGTCGTGCGACTTTTAGGTCGCAGCAGTGTAAACCACGCACACTAGTGTTTTTTTTTTTTTATACTCACTTTTGTGCCAGCTTGTAGTAGCATTTTTGAAGCGTTGGGGATTTCTTAGTGATTTTACAGTACACAAAGAAAAAAAGCTGTTATGAACGTTTTAGGAGCATTTAGCGTTTTTTTTTTTTTCTGCCAGACAAACCACTCCCAAAAACCCTACAAAACCAATTTTTTTGATTTTTTTTTTTTTTTTTTTTCTACTCCTAGACGCTGAAGCTTGAAAAATGCTCCCAGCGTAAAATAATGTGCATGGACCCACAGGATAACACTATTTGCTTCTAGGAGCAGAAAAAAATGCTCATAACAGCTTCTAGAACAGGGATATGCAATTAGAGGACCTCCAGCTGTTGCAAAACTACAAGTCCCATCATGCCTCTGTCTCTGGGTGTCATGGTTGTGGCTGTCAGAGTCTTGCTTTGCCTCATGGGACTTGTAGTTCTGCAACAGCAGTACCGCTAATTGCATATCCCTGTTCTAGAAGCTTAAAAAAAAAAAAAAACGCTAGTTTTTTTTCTGCCTGTAAACACCCCTTCATGTTGACCTATGGTGTCCATGCACACATAGGCGCTTTTAGGCATTGTGGACAGAAAAAAAAAACATCACTTGCTTGTTCAGCAGAAACAGCGCCTGGCAAATGTGCCTAAATGCTAGGCTTGTTTAGAACTTGAGCGTTCATTAATTTCATTAGCCAGAATAAATGAATATTCTGGCCAATGGAATGAATGAACACCAGACGCTTGATGCGCCTAAATGCTTTTGCAAAACGTGTTTTTTAGGTGCAAAAACATTGGTGTAACTGTTTACCTAAACCACTTCCTCTTAGATTTCAAAAACTGACTCCTTTCTAACCGCCAGCAAGTGTCTCAGTTTCCAAAGTCAGAGGAGGGGAAGAATTTGTGCATCCACTGACACCAGGGAATCGTATGAATTTTGCCCACCTTCATCATAGCCGTCTGGTCCTGGGCACAATATGCAGGCCACACAGTAAGTGCCTTGGGGCCATGGTCAGGTTGTAAGTTGAGCATCCCTAAAAGAATGTTTTTGTTCCAAAAACTTTCACACGGTCAGAGACAAAAGTTGAAATAATTTTTATTTCCACTTAGGCCTCATCTACACTGCCAGGGCTGGTGCAATGATTTTTGACACCCTAGGCAAAACCTAATTTTGCAGCCCCCCCCCCATTGGCTCCACCCCCTTTGCCCTGCTTATGTATACCCCACCTTTTCAACGAAGCGCCCCTGCAGCCTCACCAGCGCCCATCAAATGCAGCCTCACCAGCGCCCCATCAAATGCAGCCTCACCAGCGCCCCATCAAATGCAGCCTCACCAGCGCCCCATCAAATGCAGCCTCACCAGCGCCCCATCAAATGCAGCCTCACCAGCGCCCCTCAAAGAATGTTTGCTTGCTTCCATTCATTCAGTAGTCAGGACACAGACACAGTCCTCCTCTGCCGCTGCGCCTCTGACACTATGTGCGAGCGGTGGCTGCCTGCTGATGCTGAGATTTAGTTACTTGCTGCAGAGAGAAGAGAGTAGGAACACCAGTGGCCGGGTGCCCTAGGCAGCGGTGCGCCTTAGGCGGCTGCCTAGTTAGCCTAGTGGTAGCACCGGTCCTGTACACACTGCTGCTGGTAAACGGACATTTAGGAGCAGTTGGGCGTTTTTTTTTCAGCTGCTCCTGAACTCTCGTCTATGTTATCTTATCTGTACATGTACACAGAGTCGTTTATAGTCGTTTCTAGGCAGTTGAGTTTATAAGCATTTTTTGAAAAGCAAAAAAAAGCGTTCAGGACGGATGTTCAGAGGCATTTGAAACGCCAAACGCCTGTAACAGCTTGTAAACGTGGTGACTCGCGTTTAGCCGCATTTCATTTACAGGCTTTTTACTATTTGAGAAAAAAAAGTGGCATGTAAACGCGGAAAAACTGACGTTTTAAACCTTGGTTACTGTCTGTCAAGTGTCAAGGAGAGGTTGTAAAATGTCCCGTGTACATTAAGCCTAAGGCCCCATGCACACTGGACATTCTATTAACGTTATAAAAACGCCAGTAGCTTTTCAGTGAGTTCTTCGATGTTTTTCAACGTTCTTGCAATAGTGTTGGCGTTTTTTCAATGGATCAAAAAAACGTTAAATGCTGGTGAGCCGCGTTTTTGAGCATTTATCAGCGTTTTTTTTTTTTTTTTTTTACATTAGAGCATTTTTACAGCTGAAAAACTCCTCTCAGAACCCACTAGGTTTTTTTTTTTGTTTTTTTTTTCTAGCCTAAAAAACGCTCCAGCCAAAAACAGTTGCTAACAGCCTATGTGTGCATGGACACATAGAATAACATGCTGGAGAGTTTAATGACTGTAGAAAAAAAAAAATGTCAAGCCAAAAACAGCTGCTGTAAAAACATCCAGTGTGCATGAGGCCTAAATGTTATCTAATGTCCATAGGCATGACCTTCATCTACTTTGGGCTTAAACTGCTAGAAAAAAAAAATTGCCATATTGTATCTATAGCCAAAAACCTAAAACAAAAATATTTTTTGACTGGCCATACACTGTGATGTTTGTTGGAAAGCCAACCAGCTTAGCCTCCCCATGCTTTGCTTGATAATTGCAGAGAATGTGGTATTTGGCATCAATGATCCTTTAGGTGGGGTGTTGGTTGAATAGAGTCATACACGTTCCCAGTGTGCTGGAAATGATTTGGAGACCAACCCTTGGTAATTCTCTTCTTTTTTTTTCTTCATATTTATAACAATGTAAAAGCAGATAAATATCTGAATTCCAAAAATTTAACCGCATATGACATGTTCCTAGAAAAGGTACAGTAAGACTTTGGATTGCGAGCATAATTCGTTCCAAAAACATGCTGGTAATCCAAAGCACTTGTATATCGAAGCAAATTTCCCCATAAGAAATAATGGAAACTCAGATGATTCGTTCCGCAACCATTTATTCATAGGTCCTTCAGTTTATAGTCCATATAAAAAGATTATAGCAACGTGACCAGGTTGTGTAACCATAAAATGTCCATTTACAAATGGCAGCCTCCACAAGGGGATTAGAAGCAAAATCCAGCAGGAGCTACAGAGTATAAAAGAGAAGAGAGGCGCCTCTAAGTGTAGCAATATGTTGTTAAATGTTGTACCTTCATTAAATGTAACCATATTGCTACACTTAGAGGCACCTCTCTTCTCTTTTATGCTCAGTTGTGACATGACGCTACTTGTATATCAAGACATTGCTTGTATATCAAGTCAAAATTTATTTAAAAATTTTGCTTGTCTTGCAAAACGCTCTCAAACCAAGTTACTCTCAAACCCCTTTCACACTGAGGCATTTTTCTAGGCGCTACAGCGCTAAAAATAGCGCCTGAAAAAAGCCTCGGATGCAAAGCCAGTGTGAAAGCCTGAGTGCTTTCACACTGGGGCGCTGCACTGGCAGGGCATCAGAAAAAGTCCTGCCAGCATCTTCTTTGCAGAGGTGGAGGAGCAGTGAATACATCGCTCCTCCACCGCTCCTCCCCATTGAAAACAATGGGGCAGCGCTGCTATACCGCCGGCAAAGTGCCGCTGCAGCGGCGTTTTGCGGGCGGATTTAACCCCTTTTCGGCCGCTAGCGGGGGGGTTAAAACCGCCCAGCTATCGGGCGAATAGCGCCGGTAAAGCGGCGCTAAAATAGCGCCGCTTTACCACTGACGCGTTCAGTGTGAAAGGGGTCTCAAACCAAGGTTTTACTGTACCTCAAAAGAGAACATACATTAGTTCTGGATTAGCAAACAACATTAACCCTCCGTGATTCTCTTTTTCACTATTAAGCTTGCCAAAGATTATGCAATTTTTTTTTTTCTTCCTTTTCCTTTTAACCATGGTTTGAAGGAAATAAAAATGTTTGATTACCCCATCAACACAGTCAGTGGTGATGGGGAAACCCTTCCCGCTGCGCTATTGTATTCTGGGGAGGCCTTCCTGCCGTCAGAATACAATGGTCACTGGTGGTGGCTATAGCTGCCTGCAGTGATCCCACCAAATAGAATCAATACGGACAGCCTGGGTTGTGCTGAAGTCGATTGATAAATTGACTTTAGTACAATCAACCGGCCCATAGATGGATAGAAATTCAGCCCGTCCCTGCTGAACCAGCTGAATTTCGATTTGTCTATGGCTGGCTTGTTGTATATGCTGAGCAGTGCCATTATTTGTAGTCCCCGTCATCAGAACACCGTAGTGCAGCAGAAGGAGGTCCCTGCATCCACATTGCTTGATGCAGGAATCTAAGTTGTTTTTTTTTTGCCTTTTTTTTTTTCCATTAAACCCACTGGTTGAACAAAAAATACTCCTTCTATATACCCAGGTTTAGACTGTGTATTCTATATTAATTTAGGCATATTGCATTTAGTTTATTAAGTGAAAAATGTGAGTTTAGCATCACTTAAAATTAGGGTTGCCGATACCGAGTATTTGCACAAGTATTGGTACTCGTGCAGATGCACCGATACCTGAAACTGATACTTTCAGGCTCGGTTCTTTGAGCTGTCAGTGGGTCTCCCCTGTTGACAGCTGAAGTGTTAAATAAGTCTGGTAATTGGAGTTGTCAAAAAAAAAAAAAAAAAAAAGCAGCCGGTGTTCTGCCGAGAAAGTTCTGCTCGGCGGATAAGGACCCCCCTCTACTGCGCAGCGCTGCACCTGCGCAGTAGGATCTGGCGGAAATAGCCAAAGATGAATAGGGGAAAATCAGCTGTACACGGCGCCTGTAAGAGGGCCCCTCGCGGGCTCGCTTCGCTCGCCACACTTCGCTCGCCACGCTTCGGGCACGGCCTCGCTTCGCTCGGCTCTTTTTTTATTCTCCCTCTAAGTCCACTTGGATGGTGGGGAAGGAACCTGGACCTAGGGCGCAGGCGCCGTGTACAGCTGATTGTAGATTTTGTGCTTCGGCTATCTCCCGCGGCTGATAGTAGTTCGTACTGCGCGGGCGCTGCGCCTGCGCAGTACAGGGGGGGAACTTATCCGCCGAGGGAACTTTCTCGGCAAGACACCGGCAATGTTTATTACCAACATTGCTCAGCCCTGAAACAGTAAATAAAAAGAAACATTGTTTCTTTTTGTATATTTCTGTTTCTTCATCTGCAGATCAAAGGAATGAACAAATGATCCTCTGTTTTAAACCCTTAATAACCCTTAATTTACTCTAATCAGCCTTAATTAACTCCCTAATCTCCTCCATTAAATTATTATTTTCCTGCTTTTTTTTTCTTTTGTTCACATCTATTTTATAAACGATAAACAATTAAAACTTTTTTTTGTTTGCTTTGTTAGTGAATATTTTTACACATATATATTAACATATATTTACACATTTCACATCGAAAAAGCGCTGAATTAAAAAAAAAAAAATTTTAATTTGTAAATAACTTTTCAATGCTTTGTACCATTGCTGACAGCTGAAGTTAAAACAAAACGGTTGTGGTAGGTATCGGTAATTGGTATCGGCGAGTACTAAAAAAAAAAAAAAAAGTATCAGTACTTGTACTCATTGTAAAAAAAAAAAAAAAGAAAATAGTATCGGTGCATCCCTACTTTAAATGTTTATAATTCTTTACTTACACCTACTTTATTCAAGTCTGCAGATGACCCTTTCCGGGGTCTCCTTGTTTTGCTATTGATTTGTTCATGATGAAGCCCACGCATTTCTCACGTAAACATATAGAAGCTGTGTCCCTACCTTCGCTACATAAAAGCCACCGCAGAAATTCCTTTAGCAGGTTGTTGTTTTTCGAGTCAACAACTTGCAAGAGCTTGGATCTCGTGACTTAATGTCTGGGCTGTGGTTGGAATCGGGAAGTGCTATGCAACCACTTATTAACACCCATTTACTGCTTCATTTTAATGCATTTAAAGCAACCATCCCTGTTTTATTTGTCAGCAGCTGAGTAGGATCAAAAGGACATGTGTCATCTAGACTGTGCTGTGTGGTGTAGATAATGTGCATGGCCTTTTCATTGTGCACAGTGGTGGAAGCAAAGCAGGAAGACATGTACTATCGATAACCGCACAATGTAAGCTAATGCTGGTCATGGATGTTCACATCTTAAAGTGGTTGTAAACCTCTGACACAAAAGATGAACAAAGCACTGTCTTTTCTGTCTGCTGCTTCGTTCCTCTGTTATTAGCATGATCGCTTCTGACACCAAGAAAACAAAGGCGACAGGGGAGGGACCTCCAGCACACAGCCTGTTATTGACAGCCTCAGCTCTGTTCTGTGTGCTGTTTGTAGGGGTTGTGTCCCTTCCCTCCAATCAGCTTTCTAAGTTCCCCTCACTGAGCTCTGCAGTGTGTAACTTCAGCTGCCTGCCCCCTGGTTCCTGACGGCTCAGACTTTAAAAGAGAAGTATGTTGGTTTTTTTCTTTAGAGTTATACTTACCTGGGTTGATACAGCATCGGTTCCGATGCTGCATCTGTCCCCCGGTGCCTCTAGCACCGAGAACCGAGCGATCGAACACCGCCGATCACTCGGTTCTCACAGCTCCGTGAGCAGAGAGCTGGTGACTGCCAGTCACCGCTCTCTGCTCCCTCCTCGCTCACTGGAGCGCTGGGCTGTGGAGGGGGCAGGAGCGGCTGGCTCAGCCTCTTAGCGGCTTGCTGAGAGGCTGGGACGGGTGTTGGTCTGGGGATCTGGCAGATCCTGCCTCCATGGTCATGATGATGCGGTGACTGGACTGACAGCTGTGACGTCAGAAGAGAGCGAACTTCACTGGATTATGTATTGTGGTTTTTTTGCATTGAAATTCAAAAAAGTTTTTTTGCTATGCAAAACCCATCAATTTATTCTCTAGCTGCTTCCCGACCACCGGCCGTCAATTGACGGCCAGGCGGCGCAGCTCTCGTTGCGGGCGGACGTCATATGACGTCCTCGCTTTCCTAGGCCACCAGGGGGCGCGCGCGCGCCGCCGCCGGCGATCGCGCGCGCCCGCCGTGTCACTAGGCACCCGGTGCGCGTGCCCGGCGGCCGCGATGTCCGCCGGGCACCCGCGATTACCGGTAACACAGCAGGACCATGAATCTGTGTGTGTAAACACACAGATCCACGGCCTTGTCAGAGGAGAGGAGACCGATGATGTGTTCCCAGTACAGCGGAACACCGATCGGTCTCCTCCCCTAGTGAGTCCCCGCCCCCTACAGTTAGAATCACTCCCTAGCAACACAGTTAACCCCTCGATCACCACCTAGTGTTAACCCCTTCACTGCCTGTCACATTTATACAGTAATCAATGCATTTTTATAGCACGAATCGCTGTATAAATGTGAATGGTCCCAAATATGTGTCAAAAGTGTCCGATGTGTCCGCCGCAATATCGCAGTCACGATAAAAATCGCAGATCGCCGCCATTACCAGTAAAAAAAATTAAAAAAAAATAAAAATGTTATAAAACTATCCCCTATTTTGTAGACGCTATAACTTTTGCGCAAACCAATCTATATATGCTTATTGCGATTTTTTTTTTTTTTACCAAAAATATGTACAAGAATACATATCGGCCTAAACTGAGAAAAAATTTGTTTTAAAGAAAAAAAAATTGGATATTTATTATCGCAAAAGGTCAAAATTATTGTGTTTTTTTTTAAACTTGTCACTCTTCTTTTGTTTATAGCGCAAAAAATAAAAAACGCAGAGGTGATCAAATACCACTAAAAGAAAGCTCTATTTGTGGGGAAAAAACAATAACAATATCATTTGGGTACAGTGTTGTATGACCGCGCAATTGTCATTCAAAGTGCGACAGTGCTGAAAGCTGAAAAATGGCTTAGGCAGGAAGGGGGCGAAAATGCCCAGTATTGAGGTGGTTAAGGCCCCTGCTCTAAAAACAAATATATCATGCTTGGGAGTTCTAAAATTTTATAGCAAAAAATACAGATTTTTTTTCTTGTAAACAAAAAGTGCCAGAAAAGGCCTGGGGGTCAAGTGGTTACAGTATAACTAAAGACAGTATTTTTTATTTTTTGTGGTGAGGCATTAGAAGAACTATCAGTTTTTTTTTTTTTTGTTTTTCTTTTCTTTTTTTGTCTGTTCCCCCATTGTGGAGATTCACCCTCTCTGTTTTTCTTATCTATCATTCTTATTGACCGTGAAAGTGCAGGAAAATTTGGGGTTGTCACCAGAACAGGAATAGTAATGGGGACAGTAGTTCTGGTGATGACCAGGGATTCCCTCACTCTTGTGTTTCCTTAGATTGTACTTTAAGATCCCTATCCTCATGGTAAAGCTTTGTGAATAGAACCTATTGTCTTTCTTTTTATGCAGCAGTCAGTTAAAGCTGATAATTGGTTGCTATGGGTTACATTACAACAATTCTATTTTTTTTCTAAAACAAGGACCAATTGGTACTTGAATAATTGGAAAAAAATAGGACCTGTGTACCGGAATGTGTCCCATCCTCCCCAAATTCCCAGATGATGAAGATAGAATGGGGTTTTCTACTTGGCTAAACACTCATTATTACTATCTATTTCTTTTGTTGTGTCCTCTATTCTGTCCATCACCAAACACATTCCATCAAGCAATTTGACTTCTGAATTGTCCTTGCAAAAAAAAACCCAGCACCCACACTTCCGTTTACAATGACACAATGCAACTGTGTATAGACCTAGTTTGAAAGTACTGGACAGAGAGGGAACTAGTGGTTTTCAAAAGGTCATTAAAGTAGAAGTCCACCCTAACACTAAAATTCCTGCATCTCCAGACATCCACGATCTAACACTAACCTATCTAGCCCTGTAAAGAAGAAATCAGTATACATACTTTTTTTGAAGCCGATCCGATCCGGTCTCCAATGGCAGGAGCTCTGCAGAGGACACAGCCGACAACGACTGTGAAATGAATGGGGAGTGACATCACCCATACACTTACTATGGGGCTTTCGTTGTTGGCTGTGTCCTCTGCACCCGAAACCAAGCCGCCGCTGACAGCTCAGCGTAGGATCAGGTCAGATCGGCTTCAGAAAAAGTATGTCTACTGATTTCTTCTTTATAGGGCTAGATAGGTTAGTGTTCTGCCGCGTACACACGAGCGGACTTTACGGCAGACTTTGCTCGGCGGACTTTTCAACGGACTTTACGACGGACTTTCTGAATGAACGGACTTGCCTACACACAATCCACCAAAGTCCGTCGAATTCGTACGTGATGACGTACGACCGGACTAAAACAAGGAAGTTCATAGCCAGTAGCCAATAGCTGCCCTAGCGTGGCTTTATGTCCGTCGAACTAGCATACAGACGAGCGGACTTTTCGACCGGACTCGATTTCGACGGATTAATTTAAAACATGTTTCAAATCTAAGTCCGTCCAACTTTTGAGAAAACAAAGTCCTCTGGAGCCCACACACGATCAAATTGTCCGACCAAATCCCGTCCGCCGGGCAAAGTCTGCCGTAAAGTCCGCTCGTGTGTACGCGGCATTAGATCGTGGATGTCTGTAGATCCAGGGATTTTAGTGTTGGGTGGACTTTTATGATACCTCAGCTACTAGCAACTTTCACATACAGTGGAAAGGGTATTGTGGGTTGATTTTCTGATTTCAAGGAGGATATTTTCTTATATACTTACAGCTGGCTATACATATGGCCATAGACGACAATATATTTTAACCAATAAGGCCACGTGGCCACTGGGCAATTAGCCCCTGTGCGCCCAGATATACTTATACTTATGTGGGCATACATCTCTGAATGCACAGGGTCCTAAATGTGAGTTACGCTTAGCATGGCGTCCAACCGCAACATATTTCAGCTTGATTTGTGCCTCCAGTGCACACAAAAATGCAGGGATTGGATGCAAAGGGCCTTAATGCTTGGTGTGCATGTGGCCCAACAACAATATTATTATTATTATTATTATTATTATTTTATTTTATTTAAACATTTTTAATAAGCACAAACATACAGGCACAGTCGGTCCTGACTGTAGCTGCGGCAGGGATTCACACAAACATGGCCACCAACCTGGAAGTGTACGCAGTAAGCCAAGCAGTGGTTCTGCCTGAATGAGCTTCCTAAATGGTTCTAAATCTGGGTTACAGCCAGGATCCGCAGCCAGGCTGGCCTTAGACGGGGTTTTAAGAAAAGTATGGCCAAAGCTTTTTTGGTCGTCTTTTCTGGGTCACAAGAGTGCACTACCTTTTGCTCTCCTGTGACCCAGAATTAGCCAAAAAGCAGGCTAAAACCCACTGTCAGAGCTCTTAGAGAGCTCTGACAGTGGAGGTATCTCGCTGTCAAAATACAATGGCACAGTGGGGTGGATTACTCCATCCACCTTGCTTGTGGGGATGGAGGAATCCATTAATTTTTTTTTCGATCAGCCCTTGTGAAAAAAGACGAGTCATCTATGGCCAGCCTTAGACCTCATTCACACCTTAACATAGTGGGAACATGCACTTCTTTTGTATTTTTTTTACGCTTTAGGCTGGATGCGAATTGCCCACATCCAATTTGCATGTCAGAAGATTGTGACCGGCTCTGTGGAGCAGGATCACACATGGCCAGAGCGAAATTGCACGGTAGTCTTGTGCACCTTCTGGTCCGTTTCAGGTCCAAATTTAGCCAAACATTCGGGCTGCAATCAGACCTGAAATGCTGCTGTGAGCCTCTCCGTGCTGCAGTGTGAACTCAGCCTAAACGCGTGTCACGCCTAGGGCAGCCCATTCACTTGAATGGGCTGCCCTACACGTGACAAATGCCCCAAGGTAGCTCCTTTTTGGTCATGGAGTCTTGGGCGTTTTTTCAGTGCACGTTTTGTCACATTTGGAGGGTGACGACTGTGTGGCAAAATACACATTTGTTACCTGCGCTTGGGGTGCCATTAACAATGAATTGCACAGCAAGCTCAACCCGCGGTTTGTGGTACAAAACGCATGGCAAAATGCACAATTTTGTGTGTTTTGTGGTGCGTTTAGCAAACGTGCAGATGTGAATGCAGCCTTGTAGATTTTCAGAAGGAAGATGTTCTACTTTGCCATAAATCCTGGCTGACTTCACAGAATGGCTGCCCTTTGAGTGCGGATGACGGGTTCCTAGAACAGATTGTCCTGTTTGGGGGACGTGTTCATATTCTATCATAATGAAGTCTCCCGTACCTGATAGACATTGAGCTGCTTCTCCCAGTGATCATACAAGTGCTGATATTTGTGTGCTGGCTCTGGACATGGCAACCAATAATGGCGGAGGAAATTAGGTACTTCAGAAGGTTTATGCTCAGGTTGGAAAACTCCAGATCATTTAGGGCTCCATGAAACAGAGAGTCATTTGTGTACTTAACTCTTCTCCCTACCAAAGAAAGCAATAAAGCCATTGTGTAGAGGCTGCAAGGAATTATGAACGAGGGGGGGCTGGCAGTGTTATTTTCACAATGGGCTCCTTTTAGTGTTTGCTTGTGAAATTGCTTAAAACCCTTATCACAGGTGTTGCGGAATCTCTGTAAACAAGAAAGAAGTCTGTTTTTCTGAACATGTGAAACCCCTTATCTAGAAACCAACCCCTATAGACTTGTATAGCCAATACAGCTCTACATAGAAACCAATCCGCTTCTAAAATGTATTGTCAAAGCTTAAAGTGACTGTAAAGGCCTTTTTTTTTTTTTTTTTAAATAACAAATATATCATACTTACCTCCACTGTGCAGCTCGTTTTGCACAAAGTGGCCCCAAACCTGCTCTTCTGGGGTCCCACGGCGGCCCTCGCGGCTCCTCCCCACATCTGATAACCCCCTCGAAGAAGCGTTTCCCAGAGGGGTTACCTTGCGGGCACACTCCCGAGTCCAGCATTTGCGTCTAATAGACACAGAATTCTGGACTCGGCCCCGGCACACGCGTCATTGGATTTGATTGACAGTAGCAGGAAAAAAAATGGCTGCGCTGCTATCAATCTATCCAATCAAGAGCCGGGAGCCCATGGAGAAAGACAGCGCATCCCCGCTGACTGAATGAAGAGGTTCAGGTAAGTAAAACGGGGGGGGGGGGAACTAGGGGTCCGGTGACTGCCAGGTGTTTTTTCACCTTAATGCATAGGATACATCAAGGTGAAAAAACGCGTACCTTTACAACCCCTTTAATTAAACAAGCTGAAGTTTGAAGCTGATTGTTTACTATGTGGAGCCATACCATATGGTTGATGTGCACACAGGAGCAAAGCTGTGCTCACCTTGGTCTCTTTGCAGCAAAGAGAGAAGTTCTGGGTATTCAGCCTGTGAAAATTCAGCTCTCGCTCTTTATCTCCAGCTCGCATTGGGAATTTTAGTCCAATTGTCCATTAAAGCGGTTGTATACCCGCAATTTTTTTTTTTTTTTAACCCTGTAAAGCAGAAGGCATAATGAGCTAGTATGCACCGCATACTAGCTCATTATGAAATACTTACCTTAGAACGAGGCGTCCGTATCTTACCTGGTCTACGCCGAGGGAGCTGTCATGTTGCCTCGGCGTGTCTTCCGGGTATCACGGTTCCAGCGCTGTGAGTGGCTGGAGCCGCGATGTCATCATGCGCGGGAGATTTCTTACTCGGCAAGGTCCGGCAGCTGCCGGGCTTCAGCCGAGAATCCCCTGTGCGCATGCGCCGCTGCAGTCAGCGGGGCATAGCAAGGGGAATATCTCCTAAACCATAAAGGTTTAGGAGATATTTTTTTTACCTACAGGTAAGCCTTATTATAGGCTTACCTGTAGGTAAAAGTAAAAAAAAAAAGACTATACAACCGCTTTAACTGGCATAGTAAAGTTTCTTTCCCAAACTTCATCTCCTATGATTCAATGCTGCCAACCATCAATCCTCTTGAACTCTTTCTACTTGTCAGCTCCCCCTGGTGGACGGAGACAAGGTAGTGTGAATCCATTCATCCATTGGAAGCACAGAGAGCACTTCAGCACAGTGTCCTAAATCACTCTCCGCCTCAGTTTGTTCTGTGTGCATATAGTTATAAAGTATCGGATGCTGTTGCACTAGAATGGCAAACTACTCCACATCTATCCAGCCACTCTTGTTGATCAGTGTGTGCAATGCTTTCTGCTGCTCCAAACCACAATACTGATCTGCTCTTTAGAAATTTCCTGTGCAATAAAGGGTCCTTGGAAGGCTCAAGAGAATGCATTCTTACTGCGTTTATGTGGGATGTGGTGCTGAAAAATGCAGACTTGTTGCAGATTTTCCCACTGCTCTGCACCACAGCTGACCACTGCTTTCAAGTATGAATAGGGCATATAGAAAAGCCTTGTTTTCTGTGTGTCCTTGCAAAGAGCTGCCTCTACAAATAAGGCCATTCTGGGTGAAATGCGTCGGCATGGCATGGCCAACGGGCGGAGACTGTAGCTGAAGCTTTGCTTTCTCTTTGAGACTCAGTTGATACATATAGGGTGCGTCCTGGCCCCGCAGGGCATGCTCCTTGAGGGACTACACCTGGTACAGAGAGAGAGCGCCAGTAGGATGGTATGCAGGAGGCCTTGAGCAGCACCATATCTATCGAGTATGGCTACAGCTGCATTTTTCAACTGCAGAAAAACACAGCTGTCTGCACTAGTGTGAACAAGCCCTAAGGAGTTGGTCACTCCAGGCGGTGGAGCAGCATTAAGTAACACAAGTAAAAAAAGAAACCAAGAGAAAAGGCACCACTTAAGTAAAGCTGTATAATTTTAATAAACAAGATGCATTAAAACACTCACATGGAGGTATCTTTGTAATGATATAGTGAAGTCCAGTGAAACCTCAGTCTCTTGTACTAGCTGGCAACATCAGAAGATTCCTATGGGGCCTTGTGGAGCTGAGCCGGTGTCCTGTTCATCAGGTATCTTCCATCACCCCACCTTATGCTGCGTTCCAGCCCACTTCCTATGCCTGCTGACTGCGCTCCAGACCTCGCTTTGGTTCCCGCCCGAAAGACGGAAGATACCTGATGAACAGGACACCGGCTCAGCTCCACACGGCCCCATAGGAATCTTCTGATGTTACCAGCTAGTACAAGAGACTGACGTTTCACTGGACTTCACTACACCGTTACAAAGATACCTCCATGTGGGTGTTTTAATGCATCTTGTTTATTAAAATTATACAGCTTTACTTAAGTGGCGCCTTTTCTCTTTGTTTTTTTTTTTTTACATGTTTTGGCGTTTGCTTCAACTCCATTTGCAAGGCTGCCCTGAGCACCAAAGACTGCTATCTCATACCAGAGCAATACAGCTCAAAGGACTCTTGTTATGGACTTACTTTTACTTTGTATGCCAAAGTTTTTGCGCCACTAGCCCCCCCTGTATGTTTAAGTAACACAAGGACACTGAGAAAACAATTGTTTTCTATGTGCTCCGCTTACACTAGACAAGTTCATTGGTGTGTGTTGAGGAAGAACATAGACCTGCTATGGAACAAGCCTATCTTTATAATCTGTGATGAAAATATGAAATTGATTGGTGCTCAAAGTTATGGATATTTCAAGGGAAAAACATGTCAGCTCACAAGTTTGAAACATTACCAAAAGATGGCAACTGTAACGTTAAATTAGCCATATACCTCACATGCTTTTTAAACATGGAGGCACTAGCCAACATCGGAATGGTGGTTTTCACAAATTATAATTTTTTGTACAGTACATATATGCTCGCACTACCCCAGCAATATTGGGATTATGGGAAGGCCTGGAAAAAAATTGTTTTTTCGTTTCCTCCTCTCGGTAACATCTAGAGTTTGGAAACATTTCCAAAGTGCAATTTCCGCAGAGAGCAAAGCTGCACATTGCAAATATTTTGAAAAGAAATCTTCTTTTCCACATGCTACAAGGATGACAAAACACATCCTGGCATGGCAGAGGTGCCCTAAAGACATTAAAAGTAGTTTTAATGAGGAGTAGCTTTTCCCTCCTCATTTCAGAAACCCTTTCTGCTATGTCTGGATCATCACCAAGTATTTCTTCACCAGCAGCCTCTTCAAGTAAGGAACTGCTGAAAAACAATTCAAGTTGTAAAACTATTCCACTCGTTCTTTTTAATATTTATGCAAATTTACATTTTTTTTTTTTTTCTCATGGCTTCAATATCTATGGGAAGTTTACATCTCTATCCAGCATGCATGTTCATGGTATGAACACGGATGGGCAGGCAACCCCTAGCTTCACAATTTCTGGTATCTAAAACAATCTATAATTAGTCAACTATTCCCAAGAGCTTGTTCATTTGCTGGAATCTACAAAGACCATTATTCTTTTTTTGAACTTGCTGAATCAGGCAACTATCATCTTAGATCTAAAAGTATCACGTTTACATAAACGTTTGGGTGTTTTATATATTGTAAATTCATTGGAAGCAGTCAGTAACAGATCAAGCTGATGGACTCTGTGGTTCATATTCTGGACCTGAAGCCTTACATAGATTATATCCTAGGAAATCTTTATCTTGGCAAAGTCTGTTTTGATAGATTTTGTTATAAAGTTGTACATGTTTCACCAATATAATGTGATCTTCCTCTATAGATTCTGTAGACTCTAGACTTGTAGCCTTCTGTAGAGTCAACATCTGTCGTGTTGTGTGTCTGTGTTGTGTAAAAATGGCAACTTAATGCACAAAAGTAATTCATGATTAAAAGAGACAGTTCTGATTTTATTTACTGTTATTTGCCAGGAGCGCAACTGAAGCTGCTTTGTATCCATGTCTAACGAGACAAATTGCACTTTCCCAAAAGACTATGAAGCCATCCTCTTTCCCATCATCTATGGCAGCGTTTTCGTGGTGGGATTGTTGGGAAACCTGACGGCGATCGGAGTTATTGTCCAGTTGATTAAAAAGAAAAACATCTTGGGTGTCTATCTGGCCAATCTTTGTGTGTCAGACCTGCTATACATCTTCACCCTCCCCGCCTGGATAGTCTACACTGCCAAAGAGGACTGGGTCTTCGGAACTCTAAGCTGTAAAATTGTGGGCTTTTTCTTTCACTCCAACCTTTACACTACTATTGCCTTTCTCAGCTGTATAGCCACAGATCGTTTTATTGCTACAGTTTTCCCGTTACGCTCACGGACCATTCGGAGCATGAGAAAAGCTTTGGTGACCTGTGTTGTGGTTTGGTTGATCATCCTTGGCTCTCACTCCTATTTCTTGGGCAGAAATGACCTGTTTACCTCCATCCAAAATGTAAAGTTGTGCTATGAGAAGTACCCCATGGAGCAGTGGATGGCTCATCTCAACTATTTCCGTATCTTTGTGGTTTTTCTCATCCCATTGGTCCTTCTGGTCTTTTCTTACTGTTCCATCATCATGGTGATACAGCGTACCTCTACCTTGGAGGCAGAGCAAAAAAGGAGGGTGACTGGCCTTCTTCTTTGCCTGATCACCATCTTTATCATCTGCTACCTCCCCTACCACGTGGTTCTTTTCATCCGCTCATACGTGAGTGACTACAAATATGGCAACTGTGAGATCGAGGAACAAGTTCGTCCAGCATACAGGGTCTCATTTACCCTCACCAGTGTCAGCAGTGCCTTAGACCCTTTTATTAATATATTTGTTAGTGATGGAGTAAAGCGAGACCTTATGATGGAACTACGAGCTATCTATTTTTGTTTGCTTTCCAGAGGTAAAAGAGAAAAAAGCAAAGCGGGGCGTCTTAATTTTGAGTGCAATGATGCCCCAAAGAACAATGGACTTCTTTGCACACACCAAACTAAAGTACAGACACGGTTATAGATGAGGCAGGAGAAAACTACAGTTTGGATCTACAAAAAGATCTTTTGACATAGAAACTTGAAAATGTGACGTCCTAGTTGCCTGGCCAACTTTGTCTCTTTTTAATGGAGTAAGCTAGCTGCTGGTTTAGTTTTCATGTCAATAAATTTGGTTTTAATCCTAATCGACTGAAGATGCTGACCACATGTAAAGGCAACTTCAGATGCTGCTTATTCTTAAGGAAAAATAAACGAAAGAACTGTGTAGATAATAAATACAGTATTAGAATGGTTTCATGGTGTTATAGGACAGTTGGACCCCACCAGAGAACACATACTGCACTAAAGGCCAAGTGTGATATGTTTTATTTTTCATAGTAGCTAGTTAATATTGATTTATGTGTCTTTTTTTTTTTTCTTTAAGGGCACTCCCTTGCACTAGTCATTGGCAATGAGCACATTTCAGAATACAATGCAGTATTATAGAGATTGCCACACTTCTCACATCTCTTTCATAATGTAAATGGATGGGGCACCAAATATTGTATGGTCTGTACAGTAACCTGGGACTATAATTGCATATTAGGATCTGATTGGTCTTGCATATCTGATCCAGAGGTGTTGATTTAATGTATCTCTACCCAACAATGCTATTCGGTCTACAGCGTATTTCTACCCAACCATCCTGATATGGTCTACAAGGTATCTTTACCCAACGACACCCGGAACCATTCATAGTTATATAGTTACATAGTAGGTGAGGTTGAAAAAAGACACAAGTCCATCAAGTCCAACCTATGTGTGTGATTATATGTCAGTATTACATTGTATATCCCTGTATGTTGTGGTTGTTCAGGTGCTTATCTAATAGTTTCTTACTTGTCCACGTCTTTAAACATTCTTTGACTTTCCTACTTCAGTTTGCTCCATTTGAGAGTAGCCATGTGAATGTTTTATTGACGTCCATTAGCTGGCTACTTTTGATGCGCAGAGTAGCACTGCAGGGAATCAAGTCATTAATGTTATCTCGGGCAATAGTATAGGAGCACAAATGACCATAATTTTACTTTTTTTCAGTCCTTTTTTTTTTTTTTTTCTTTGGGTAGTGATCGTTTAATATTTTAACATTTTGAAGGTCTTTTCACAATTCAAGGTAAAATAAACCTATTTGGTCCAAAGCAAGGTCTTGGTTAACAATACAGCTGAAGTGAAGGCACCTTATGGTTCCTGCAAGTAGCTATGTTTAGTCTGTAAATGAATTTGAGTCCCCCTGGATTTCATGGATTTTGCACCCTAGCTATGCAGCAGTCTAGATTCAGAGCCTCTAGTGGCCACTGGAGGTGTAGTGCCAGGATGTGTGTGGCTTTTAATGCTTACTAGGACAGAAGTCAAGGCTTTGTATATAGCTTGGGACTGAAATCTAGTAAACTTTACATGGGAACCAAAAAGTTTTAAAGAAAAACATGGGCACTTGGTAAGTACTTCAAGAGTATTGTTAGCTTAGACAATGTTTAGAAGCTGGCATGTCCTCTTTAAACTTCACCTGTGCTAGTGGAGTGAATGACATGTTACGAAAAAGGATAGGAAAGATGAACCCTGAATGTTTGTCCATTCAGATAATTTGTAGTCAAATAAGAAAATGATTCCATGTCTGTAAAACCTGTCCAGGATTCCGTGGGATATGCCCCAAATGAATACGGCTCTAAACACGGTTACCATTCAGTACAGTGTCCAACCACTACGTATTTTAGCCTGATTTTACCAGGGACAGCAGACACCTGAAGACACTAGGATTTGACACAGATGGACCAACCTGCCCATGTGAACAAGGTCTTAGACCTAGCTACTGGACTGCTGTTAGTAGAGTATATACATAACAGTGTGACTGTTTTCTTGTGTCAGTTGGCTGGACCCTTTCATTTTAGTTTTATGTAAGTGTAGATAAATTTACAAACCAATTCAAAATTTAGATAGCACACCAGCCTTGGCTACCGCAAATGTATGCCACAGTACAAAATATAAATACCTTACCTCAGTC
This sequence comes from Aquarana catesbeiana, assembly GCF_042186555.1. Lineage (NCBI taxonomy): Eukaryota > Metazoa > Chordata > Amphibia > Anura > Ranidae > Aquarana > Aquarana catesbeiana. The sequence continues at coordinate 53,860,991 of NC_133332.1, forward strand.
CAGTACCCCCTTCCTGCCACCCACCTCCCAAGTGGTACTGGATTGAGGTATGGTATCTATATTTTGTTGTGTGGAATATATTTGCAGAAGCCAAAGTTGGTGTCTTATCCAAATGTATTTTTTCTTTTGTAGCTTCGTTTGGTGACACCCACCACTACTATATACATTGGTGGGGAACCCGGGACCTTACTTTTGGCTTTTAGTACATGTGGCCAAATCTACACATACATAATACCAGTTAAAGTGCTAATGTACACAGGCTTTTGAGATCAGATAGTGATTTGTTTCTTCTTACAAGATAATTTGAATGCATAAAAATACATCTAAAACTAGCCCTTATAGTAGTGCTGGAGATTGTTGGATGTGCTGCTGCTACATGGCTGGTTTGATGAAGTGGGGATCCATTTGTCAGCTTGTATTTTAGATGCAGTGGTCCTTTTGTTATGTTCTCAGACTGTTGTAAAATGTATGTAATATGTATTATATAGTATGTTACAAATGCTGTATTGAGTATTATATTTATGTATATATGTATTGAGTATTATGTATTGATGTAGTAATAAAATTGCCATGCTTTTGTTTATTAAACCTGAGTCCATGAGTGCATTATTGGGTGTCCTATATATAAAATTGTCTTTTATGGTAGGGTGACCAGACATTCCTAATTTCCAGGGACAGTCCCCTATTTCAGGAGGGTGTCCCCAATTGTGTCCCTGTGAGCTGTTGGTAACCCTCATATCTCCTAGTGCCTTGCACTCTCACCAAATTATCGGTGTATGCTAGGGCTAAAACAACTAATCGACTTAATCGATTATGAAAATAGTTGTCAACTATTTTCATAATCGATTAGTTGGCCTGCATACAGAATGCATTCTTTTTTGACACATCAGAAAATACAGTGCAGCACACCTATAGCTCAGTACACCATCCATACATGTCAGTAAGTGCCTGAGAACTTGAATGTGTGTGAGGAGCAATGCCTCATGGGACATGTAGTCCTGGGCAGGAGAAGGAAGTGATTTATGTTATTCTAAAGGCAGAAGTCGTTTTTACTTTGCTATAGGAGCATTCTATACTATACTTTGCAGCTTGCACTATTGGGGCACTCTGAAGGCAGGAACAGTCAGAAGTGCCAGTGGGGGACCCCAGAAGAGGAGAATCAGGGCTAATCTGTGCAAAACCATCTTGATGAAGGGACGCATGTCATTCGAAAATTTAACTCACTTTTAACATTAAATTTTTTTAAGATGAAGGTCATTTCTGAAGAAAAACCACATACACTGTCTGAAAATTGATTAGATCGAGAAATGTTTCCTATTCTGCTCCTTTGAATTTTCCCATCACTGTGGTCGAAATCTAACGTCGATCTGACCCCACTAATGATTAGAAAATCAAACGGTCTTAAAACGTAAATCTTCGAAGGAAAAATGTTGTTTCTTTATGGCTTGTATCAAGCTACCTGCCTATGACAAGGGAGTCTGTCATGCATTATATTTTATTATAATCCTATATATATATATATATATATATATATATATGTAAAAACTGCGCTAATGGAACATCTAATAAACAAGAAAGCAGCAATAACTATGTGCAACACAACACAAACAATATTATAAACAGGTAAATATCACGCAAAATTAAAAACAAGTGTATACAATTAAAGAAATTGGTGTAAATGACAAAAAAATCCACAAAGTGAAAAAATGAATTTCACTTAATAGATCTGAGAACAAAAGTCCAAAATTCAAATATTCCAAAAGTGCACGTGCAAAAAAAGTCCACACTTGTAAAGGCAATCTACTTGGTGTCATGATCCATCCTCCATCACCCAAATTAATGTGAATCCACCGCCAATAATATGAACTGCTTACCAGCTCCTATTGACCCCTTGTTGATATAGGGGGTCAATGTGCGCCTGTGACATCTATACCAAACCGGGGCCTTTTCCACTTCTCAGCATTTCTCCACACTTCCGGTGTCACCCGTCAATGAATATGGAAGGGGGTACCAAAAACAAGACCAAGAGGCTCTGTATAGCATAAAATCCTTTTGGAGGTTTTATTATAAAATCCGTATGCTCACAGCATATTAAAAAGCTTAAAATAACGCCTAAAGTCTGGTGTGTCGGCCGTACACACCAAAAACAGCCCCGACCATCTGGACTTGGGAGTGCTGACGTCAGCACGTCGCTTCCGCCCTACGCATTTCATCACAACCAACGTCGTCCTGGGGCACGGACAGGCTGTTTTTGGTGTGTACGGCCGACACACCAGACTTTAGGCGTTATTTTAAGCTTTTTAATATGCTGTGAGCATACGGATTTTATAATAAAACCTCCAAAAGGATTTTATGCTATACAGAAGCCTCTTGGTCTTGTTTTCGGTACCCCCTTCCATATTCATTGACGGGTGACAACGGAAGTGTGGAGAAATGCTGGTCTTGTTTTCGGTACCACATTCCATAACCATTGATGGGTGACGCCAAAAGTGTGGAGCAGTGCTGAGACATGGAAAAGGCCCCGGCTGGGTATTAAGCCACAGGCGCACATTGACCCCTTATAACAAGGAGTCAATAGGAGCTGGTAAGCAGGTCATATGATTGGCGGTGGATTCATATTTATTTGGGTGATGGAGGATGGGTCATGACACCAAATAGATTGCCTTTACAAGTGTGGACGTTTTTGCATGGGCACTTTTGGAATATTTGAATTTTGGACTTTTGTTCTCATATCTATTAAGTCAGTGTAATTATTTTTTTCACCTTGTGGATTTTTTTGTCATTTACACTAATTTATTTAATTGTATACACTTATTTTTAATTTATCATGATATTTACCTGTTTATATTTAGATTACAATTAATGGGCTGTATTTTAGCTCCATAAAAAAAAAAAAAAGCTGTACTGAGCTTTTTCACGCTGCAGTGTGCAAGAGGCCTAATAGTATTTAAAGTATATCTCTTCAGTTTGTTATTCTCGGAGTGGATTAGCTATTTTGTTCCCTAACCATATAGATGCTTATTTAGGTTTACCACTGCAAATAGATATTCAACATTAAATTGAGTTTTTTTTTTAAACTTTACTTACTAACTATACACCAAACTTTTAGGTTTTTATCCGATTAATCTATTAGTCAAAACAATAATCGGCCAACTAATGGATTATAAAAATAAGCATTGCAGCCCTAGTGTGTGCGCATTATATGCACAAGCTCTTTCCCCTTCACTGATTGGTTGCGTATTTTATTAGGACGTGACAGTTGTTTGATACACAGTGCTCAGAGCCACATATGTCATATGGGGCTTATATCTACTGCAGTAGGGTAAGTGCTGGTCCAACACCTACCTGTTCTACTGTAATGGTTAGTGATCCTCCCTGATTTACTTAGTTACTAAACCCACAACAGTAAAATCGGTCTGTATATGCAGTAAAGCATGCTTGTTATATTCCCCGTGGAACCTAAGTGGTTAATCTTCTGCATTGTGTAAAAAGGCTGTTTGATCTGTCTTCTCTGTTCCTCCCCATCTTCCACTGTCCCCAAAACATGTCTGGATAAGACCGAGCTACTGGAGTCACGCTGCACATGCTCAGTTTGGTGTGTATTGCTAGAAAGTTTTTTTTCTTTTTCTTGGGAGAGTGCATGTGATCAGTACAGGGCCAATCAGCACTGTTCAGACAGAGGGACAGGGGTCCTGCATCCTGATAGGTCAGCCAGTGCAGTATGAAAACTCCTACAAGCTTTAACCAGATACTGATAGAAGTCACAAGACTGCTATATACTGCTGATGAGAAAAGGTATTTAGCAGTTTATATTTTTTTTAAATATTTGCATTTCCATGTTCTATGTACTGTGGGAGATCAGATATTGTGAATGCAGGGTCCTGGGTTTAGTAACACTTTAAGGTTACAGGATCAAAACTGGATTGAGACTTTACATTTTTTTTATTAGGTTAACTTTTCAGGAAAAAAAAAAAAATATATATATATATATATATAGTTGGGTGGAATAGAGTTACTTTTTTATAATGCAATAATCTTAATTATTTAATTATAATTTTCTATTTAATGACACATTCTGGGGAGTTAACTAAGCCTCCTTCACCATTATAAGGGCACAGGAAACTGTCAGAAGTGGCGAGGGATTCTTTTTTTTTAACGTGCGCACGCTGATCCTTTTTTCTTTTTTGTTAGGTAGCCACTCTGTCCTAAACGGTGGCTACTGGTCAAATTTAGTTCTGCTGGGTGGTAGACAACCTAGCTGATTTATAGCCTACTTGTTCATTTGGATTTTCTCTGAACTCACTAAAGCTGTGGTTTCTTCCTTCTGCTAGTAAGTGTTACCGGAGCCTCTAGTTTTGTAAATGAGAATCTATAGTAAAACTGACTTATGAATATTCATACTTGCCCCTAGCCAACTAGTAGGTTTATGACAACTGGTGCATGCTGGGGAACAGTATAAATATTTGGGGAGGGCCAAGTGATCTCTCCCTTCCACTCAGGCTCTGGCCTGGGGTGGGTGTGTGAGAAGCAGTTAAGTCATTAGGCCTGAGGACTGTACATGTGCCTGGAGCAGAAGTAGCTTGCCTTTCTATTGAGTCCTGATGCTTGGAGCTCTGTGATCTGGGAGCCTGTCTGAGGGCAGGGGGGGAGCTGATGTTGTCTGTGATGAAGTACCAGAGGTCACTCTGCCACATGAGGTCCTGGGTGAGGAACTTGTGGAGAGCCTGGGAAAGCATCAAGATACTTTTACATCAAGTCTACTGCTGCTGCTACTGGAAAGACTTGGTTGCTAATGGAGATGGCTGCTATTAAGAAGGTACAGATTACTGGGATCAGCTTAAAGGAGAGATACAGCAAAAAGCTACCTTGGCTGTACTTCTCCTGTGGATCACAGGAGTGCAGTCCATTCTCCACTCCTGTGACCTGTTTTCAGCAGACAGTGGGCTGAAGCCACTGACATCACAGAGCCGGTCCAGGCTCAGGAAAGATTGTGACCATATGATCGGGATCCGCCCACATGGCTGGACCGGCATCTTGCTCAGCTTTTCAGTGAGCCACTGAGAGCCTAAGCCGGCCGCCCCCCCTCCACAACCCAACGCTCCACCGAGAGAGGAGGGGGCAGAGCAGAGAGCTGCTCACTGATAGTCTACAGCTCTCTGCTCGGGGAGCTCCTGAGAACTGAGCGATCAGCGGTGTTTGCACGGTTCTCAGTCTTAGAGCCAGTGGGGGACAGATGCAGCATTGGACCACTGCTACATCCATACACCCACCTAGTCTGATTCTAAAATAAAAATGATTCCCATACTTCTCTTTTAACCACTTGCCGACCACCAGCAGTGCATTTACTGCTGGGGGGCGGCTCCCATACTGCAGGGTGTGTTGGGGCCTGATTCATTGCCCTGGCCCAAGGGTATTATAGTAGTGAAATATGGGGTAAGTTTCCCCACCCTGCTGTCATCTATCATGACATTGATTTCCTAATAAAATAGAGTTAAATTTATAGAAGGAAATAATTATTGGGCTTCTTAGACTATCAGAGATCATTTGTTTTTGCCCTCTCACTCCTCAGAGGTAATGTCTTATCAGAACCCTAAACCTTCAGATGGTCTAGAGCACAGGTGTCAAACACAAGGCCCGCGGGCCGAATCCAGCCCTCCAAGCCATTTCATGTGGCCCTCGCACCTCTCCTGCAGCTGCAGGAGAGCTCCAGCTCTCCTCTGGTCCTCCTCCAGACCCTTATGCCGCATACACACGAGCGGACTTTATGGCAGACTTGGTCTGGCGTACTGGATTTCGTCGGACAATTCGATCGTGTGTGGGCTCCAGCGGACTTTGTTTGCTCAAAAGTTGGACGGACTTAGATTTGAAACATGTTTTAAATCAATCCGTCGAAATCGAGTCCGGTCGAAAAGTCCGCTCGTCTGTATGCTAGTTCGACGGACAAAAAGCCACGCTATGGCAGCTATTGGCTACTGGCTATGAACTTCCTTGTTTTAGTCCGGTTGTACGTCATCACGTACAAATTCAACGGACTTTGGTGGATTGTGTGTAGGTAAGTCCGTTCATTCAGAAAGTCCGTCGTAAAGTACGTTGAAAAGTCCGCCAGGCAAAGTCTGCCGTAAAGTCCGCTCGTGTGTACACGCCATTACTTTCTGCTTTCAAACAATGCATCCAGCTTCTTCCCAGCAGCAGCATAAGTAAAGAGGGGTACACTGATGTAAGGGAGAGTGGGGGACTCATCTTCTGATGGTGGGGTGGCTCTTGACATCTAATGTAAGGGGAGGGGAATGCGCTGGACATCTAATCTTACATATACAACCGGCCCTTTTGAGGGCAATCATAATGCTGATGCGGCCCACAATGAAATTGAGTTTGACACTCCTGGTCTAGAGGAAGGCAAAAAAAAACCTTGGTCAAATTGGCTCCAAGAGGGAAAAATGCCTTCCTGATCCCCCCCCCCCAAGGCAGTGGTTCTCAACCCTGTACTCAAGTACCCCTAACAGGCCATGTTTGCAGGTTTTCCTTTATCTTGCACAGGTGCTTTAAATCAGAGTCAATGGCTTGGTATTTTGGACCGCTATTTTATCTAAGAGAAATTCCCAAAACATGGCCTGTTGGGGGTACCTGAGGAGAGGGTTGAGAACCACTGCCCTTAAGGAATACTCTCTGAATCGCTGGTCTAGGGTGCCCAGTTAATCTTCCTGTAAATTGCTTAAAATGTAGAGACTGGTTAATAACATCAACGTTGCCACATTCATATATGTACAGAAACTTTTTTTGTGGATGTAGTGCCCTGGGGGTTAGTAGCTACTGCAGTTAATTGATAGAGATCTATTGATTTCTCCCTAAGTTTGGCCTTGTTGCACTTTTCTCTTCTACCACTAGGTGGCTGGGAACTTGGTGGTACTAGATATGAGAAGGGCAACCCAATGTCAGGTTATGGGTATATGGAGTATCTCAGCCAATGGGCAGGGTTTTTTTTTTAATCCCTTGGCCTCCTGGGAGAATCTATATATTCAGGTGAGGTCAGGCGATACATGTTCTGTACCACCCAGGCCACTGTCTAGGTGGAGGTGTCGTACGCCCCGGGCTGTTAGGCTGGAGATTGGGCCTATCCCGGGGGCATCTGGCTGCCAGGCTGTGTGAGGGCCTATGCAGAAGTGACAGGGCAGCGCAGGGTTGGCACTGTGTTGCAGTCCAACCGAAAGTGACGGTTCTGTCGGCCGGAGAACCTGTCGTTAAGGTTATGTCGACGATAATATCGCATCATCGAATTGACCACCCCTTTTAAAAGGGCAAGGATGGGGCCTCCGGTTTCTTCCAGTGTAGTAATATGGCCTTCCTACCATAAAACAGTAGGTTATTGATCAGAGTTCTGTGAGCCCGAGATGGGACCACCTCTTCCACTAATCCCAGGAGACACACTCTCCTGGTGATGCTTTCCAGAATGATTTGGGTATCCATATGAGTAATGGAAGTTTTTCCACGCTTGGGCCTTCTGTTTAAAGAGAGTCAATAAGGGTGTCAAATTGAGGGGGCAGATAGTCGGCAGTATTTGCTGTGACTTTAACTCCTAAATATGTAATTATGGACGCCCATTTCAATGGCAGATTGGGGTCTGCCGCCTCTTTTGCACCTGAATCCAGTGGCAGGATAGATGATTTGTTCCGGTTAACCCTCAAACCTGAGAAAGTAGTGAAGTTGTTCATAATCTGCAAAGCCGATGTCAGCGACTCTCTCGAGTCTCGCAGGAACAGCAACAAATCATCGGCATAGAGCGCCAGGCATTCATCAATGGTGCCCACTCTGATCGCCCCAACCTTCGGTCACAATCTTAGAGCAATCGCCAATGGCTCCATCATGAGAGCAAATAGGGCGACAGTGGGCAACCCTGCCTGGTGCCTCTACCCACCGAAAAGAAAGGGGACATATTGGATGCCCAACCGTGTCGCCACCTTGGGGTTGCTATAGAGAAGTGAAATCCATGTTCTGAAGACTGGGCTGAAGCCCGTTTTCTCCAGAACTGTGGGCATATATTGCCAGTCTATAGAATCAAAAGCCTTTTCAATATCGATAGAAACTATGATTCTAGTAGGGGAGTCAAGGTTAGGTAATTGCATGTGCGTAAAAAGTCTTTGCAAGTTCGTGTAAGTAGACTCGCCAGGCATAAAGGCCGTCTGATCAATATTTTTCAAATAGCCCCAGCAAGTCTATTAGCCAACACTTTTGTTTTTCAGGTCAATATTTAGTAGGGCTTTAGGCCTGTAGGAAGAGCATTCAAGGGGATCCTTACCCGGTTTCAATAAGAGACTCATGTATGCCTCAAGCATTGAGTCAGGGCGCCTCTGTTGTAAGCAGTAATCTAAAAGTGCAGTAAGTCTGTGGGCCAACTGGTCCACATATTTCTTATAAAAGTCAGCTGGAAACCCGTCTGACCCGGGAGTTTTGTGGGGTGGAAAGGCAAAGATGGCTGAAACTACCTCTTTGGTAGTGATCTTGGCATCCAGAGCCAGTTGGTCTGAGTCGACAAACTTGGGAGTATCAAGACCCTCCAACAGTGCAGTCAGGGCATTCTGATCATATTTCGGAGTGGGTGCATATAGATTGGAAAAAAATTCCCTAAATTTATCCATGATACCAGAAGGGTCATTAGCCAGGTCACCATTCCTAAGTCTGATGACAGGAATATTCGCAATTTGGCTATAGTCAGCCACCAACATAGCTAACACTTTACCATTTTTATCACCCTCCACAAAAAGAGAATTAGCTCTGTGACCAGCCTCCGTATGTGCCAAGTTATTGAAATGTAGGGAGAGCAGACGCCTGGCCTTCAGTAGGGCAGAGTAGGAGGAGTCTGATGGGTTACTAGCAATGCTCTCCACACATTCCTTTTCTTTTTCCTGCAGTAACTGAATCTCAGCATTCTGCTCCATCCGCAACATTTTATTAGCAGATAACTATTCCCCTCTGGCTACTGCCTTAAATGTGTCCCATACAATGACAGGGTCTGCCGACTCATCGTTGGCCTCCCAGTATGTTGTGATCGAGTCCAACACATGAGAGGACACACCATCGTTCTGTAACAAACCAGAAGAGAGTTTCCAGCTTGGTGACCCTCTCCCAGCTGGAAATGCTAAGGAGAGGGAAAGCGGATTATGGTCTGATATGCCCCCCTCTAAATATTCAACCCCTTGCAGAAATGGCAGCAAGACTGGGTTGCCAAACGCCAGGTCTATCCTGGCCGATGAGTGATGAGACTGTGACTGATGCGAGTAGCACCTATCGGTGGGATTTTTATAACGCCATAGTTCCATTAGCCCAGTCACCGAGGCCCGGGATAGAAGCTCCACAGACCCCATTCTACCCGGATTGGAGAAGTCCAATGCATCCAAAGTGGTATTGAAGTCCACCATCAGCAGCAATGGGAGATGGGCATGAGGAGCCAGCTTAACAAACAAGTCATATAACAATTGCACAGTAAATGGGGGAGGTAAGTAAATATTCACCAACAGCAGCTTATAATAGCAAATATCTAAGACCAGTGCCACATAGCGTCCCCCCGGATCTGAGAACACCTGGTGGATAGTGCATGGAACAGCCTTACTGACTAAAATGGATACTGAAACAAAACCCCCCCTGCCATTATACCAGAACCAAAAAAAGAAATGGAAAAAAAAAAGAAAAACACAGTCTGGTATGTAGCTTTAGTCCCAAACATAGCTATCAAAAATTGCTTGGAAGTTCGACCGACGTTCAAATTTTCGACAGATCAAGTAGTTTTCCTGTGTGTACCAGAAGGCTCCATTTACAACAGGACTAGGAAACAACTGCATGTTGTAACATAAAAAAAGAGAACAAAGGGCAGTAGTAGGAGTCCTGATCATCTGGCGCCATCTATTGACGTTGAGCAGGTATAACATGTAGATTCATACAGTGGACATGTAATTAAGGGAGATTCAAATTTATCTCCAACAGGACTCTCTTGAGGACCTGGATAAAGGCACAACAGGTGCAAGAAGGTAGAAAGGCAATACTTATCAGAGCCCAGGCAAGCTTCATGGGATCCTGTCCAGCCATTCACAGGCAGCTATTTGGTTGTCAAAAAATGTTACCACTCCACTGTGCTGTACTCGCAGCCTGCTGGGATATAACATGCTGTGTTGTATATCCTTGACTCTCAATCTTTTCTGGATATCGTTGAATGAGCGGCTCCTTTTCTGGGTTTCTGCAGAGGAATCGGGGAACAACATCACATGGGCATTTTCAAAGCGCAGCTCCTGGTGCTTCCTGGATTTTGCGAAAATCATGTCCTGGTCCCTGTAGTTCAGGAAACTGACCAAGAAAGGCCTGGGGAATTCTCCTGGTGGATGTCTGCCCATGGGGACTCTGTGAGCCCGTTCAACCACATAAGTGGGGTCAGGAGGGGAGTTCCCCCAGTACGAGGAGCTGTTTGAAGAATTGTTCTGCAAATGTGGTCGGTTTAGCCCCTTCTGCCCCCTCAGGCAACCCCACCGCTCTCACGTTGTTCCTTCTCTGCCTGTCTTCTGCGTCATCAGCCCTGTTTTGCAGCAATTTCACCATTTCTTGCAACTCAGATAGTTGATTGCCTTGAGAATGAGAAGCTTCATCTACCTCAGAAATCCTGTCCTCAGCTACTGTGACCCTACCCCGGATTTTGTCCAAGTCATGTCTTATCAGTGTGCACTCAGGGGCCAGATGGTCTATGCTTACCATCACCGCAGCCTTACTTGCATCGATCACCTCCAGAATGGGTCGAGTAATGGCATCCTGTGGGTATTCCTGCTCCTGAGAGGCAGACAGGGAGACTCCAGGATCCGGATTCTGCATAGCCACCGCCTGTGCCATCCTCTTGGTCTGCTTTTTGGCGCTCTTTCCTGTGTGAGGAGAAGGCAAGATGGCGGGGCCTACCTCCGGGCCGCATGTGGAGCAAGTCTGGCGCTGACATTTCTGTGCCTGATGCCCTGGCTTGGAAGCCCCTTTTCTCATGTCCCGGAGTACAGCGGCAGAACCCGGTACCTCTGGTACTGGATATCATGCAGGAAAGCTCTTAAAAATTGATCTATTTGCAGGAGAACTGTGGAGCTCTAATGAAACACGTCCTGTCTGGTTCACATCCGATCATGCCTCCTGATGAATCACTCTCTTGCAACAAATATTCTGACTTATATTGGCTGACTACAAACTCTGGATCATTGAATTACAGCCAGAGGCAACCAAGAAACCATTATTCTCTTGATGTGTTCAGCAGCAGGATCCTATCCCTAAAGCCTGTCCCTCCCTCGGCCTCTAATCTTAAAGTGGTTCTAAAGGCAGAAGGTTTTTTATCTTAATGGATTGTATGCACTAAGATAAAAAAAACCTTCTGTGCGCAGCAGCCCCCCTAATACTTATATGAGCACCCTCTCGATCCAGCGATGTGCACGAGTGCCTCGGCTGTCCAGGACTCTCCCTCCTGATTGGCTGAGACAATCAAAATCTGTGAGCCAATGAGGAGAAAGAGGGGGCGAGGCCGAGCTGCGGCTCCACGTTTGAATGGACACATGGAGTAGTGGCTGCTTCATAGCAAGCTGTTTGCTGTGGGGGCACTCAGCAGGAGGGAGGGGCTGCCCATATATATGGATTGTTTTATGTATTGCCAGATGTTGAAAAAAAAACAGATTCTTCCATCCACACAATGGAGGTTGATGTAGGAATCCTGAAAGACAAAACCGGAGAAAATTCCCAGCTCAGCTCGCCAATCAGTCTGCTTACCAACCAAATTAACTTGTCCAACAGTATGTGTAAAAACAGGGGTTTAGTTGGCAAACATTTGCAAATGCATGCGTGAGCTGCAAGACCTCTTCATGGCACCCTGTGTATTGCTTGCAGTCCTAACACTACTAAATTTATGAGTGTCTCCACAGTGGGAGCACGTGCATTCTAATGGATAGATAAGGGGCAGGTGGGCCTGGAGGTAGCCCAGTCCTCAAAGGCACAGGGGGCACATTGGACACCTCTTTGCTGCCATTGTGCTATGTGCTGGGTATCCAATGTGCCCCCTGTGCCTTTGAGGACTGGGCTACCTCCAGGCCCACATGCCCCTCATCTATCCATTAGAATGCATGTGCTCTCACTGTGGAGACGCTCATAAACGTTGTAGTGTTAGGACTGCAAGCAATACACAGGGGCCGTGAAGAGGCCTTGCAGCTTCCGCATGCATTTGTAGGAATCCTCCCCAATGCATTATTGTATTCTGACAGCAGAACGATTCCGCTGTCAAAATACTCTGATCAGTGCTGCAGCTGATTGGCTGAGAGTGAAAAATTTCCAACAGTCCCATTCAAGAGAAGCCAATCATTAGATCAACCCCTCTGGAGAAGGAACAACCGTAGATGGATCAAAATTTGGTCGGTCCCTGCTGAACTGGCCAAATTTTGGTCCTATTTACACCCATATGTTATAACACAACTACTTCCTTGCTCTGTGTTTCCTGTGTAACTGCTAGTTAGTAAAGTCATCAATTAGCTAATAGTGTTTTCCTTTCTATAGAATGAAGGAACAGGCCTAGCTAAGGGAAATACAATAAAACTGAATCTAATGTGAGAGCAGATTGCTGAGAAATCCTCTTGTGTAACATCATCCCAGTATTTGGATAGATGAATCCTAGTGGGGGGTTGGTGTGGCTGTAGGCTGAAATCAATTTTCCATTTGTTTAGTTATAGGTTTTGTGTATTTAAGCTGAACAATACTTAGTGCTTTTGTGACAGAATATTGACTAAATCAGCCAGATTATTATTCCTCTCAATGATGGACACCTTTCCATAGGAATTAATAGTTTATATTTTAACATGTATGGAAGAAGCAGAACCAGACTATGAGACTCAGATTAGTGAGGACAGGTAAATATAAGACTTGGGAGAACATTTAAAGGATAGTCATCCTGCTACAGTGATCTGTTGTTGGCTGAGTGTATCCAGGAATTATTATTATTATACAGGATTTATATAGCGCCAACAGTTTGCACAGCGCTTTACAACATGAGCGCAGACAGTACAAATCAATACAGGAGGGATCAGAGGGCCCTGCTCATTAGAGCTTACAATCTAGAAGGAATAGATCAGCATTACAAGTGATTTGTTCCTGCAAATCTCTGGCGGGGATGGGGCTGGATTGGGTCTCCATTGACCTGATACCAACCCTCTTTAAAGTGGTTGTAAACCCTTACAGACCACTTTGACCTACAGGTAAGCCTAGATTAAGGTTTACCTGTAGGTCCAGGAAATATCTCCTAAACCTACACGGTTTAGGAGATATTTGCAAAAGGACAGGCACCGCTGTCTACGGCGCATGTGCAGGCGCACTGAGCATGCCGCTGCTAATGGCGATATGCCGTTAGTGTCGGCTCCCGTGCGCATGTGCGGGAGTGACGTCATCGTGGCTCCGGCCAATCACAGCGCCAGAGCCACGATACCCGGAAAGAAGATGGACGCTCCGTAGCAGAGGGGACAGCGGTGACATCGCAGGCTCCTGTGTCAGGTAAGTGACACATAATGGGCTACTATGCGATGCATAGTAGCCCATTATGCTTTACCTTTGCAGGGAAACAAAGAGGAAGTAACACCCATAAAGGTTTACTTCCTCTTTAACCACTTCAATACCAGGCACTTTCGCCCCTTCCTGCCCAGGACAATTTTCAGCTTTCGGCGCTGTCGCATTTTGAATTACAATTGCGCGGTCATGCAACACTTTACCCATACAACATTTTTATCATTTTGTTCCCACAAATAGAGCTTTCTTTTGGTGGTATTTGATCACCTCTGCGGTTTTTATTTTTTTGCTAAACAAACTAAAAAAGACCTGAAATTTTTGAAAAAAAAAAAGTTTTTTTCTTTTGTTCCGGTTATAAAATTTAGTTTTCTCCTTCACTGATGGGCACTGATGAGGTGGCACTGATATGTAGAATTGATGGGTACTGATAGGCGGCACTGATATGCAGCACCGATGGGCACCAATAGGCAGCACTGATATGCAGAATTAATAAGTGGCACCAATGGGCACTGACATTCGGCTGTGATGGGCACTGACAGGCAGCATTGGCACTGATAGGTGGCACTGGTGGGCAGCACTGATGATGAGGTACTGATGGGGTACTGACAGGCTTTACTGCTGGGCACTGTGATGGGCACTGTCTGGCAATGTGGTGGGCACTAATTGGCACTGTGGTGGGCACTGATCTGGGCACTGTTTTTTTATGGGGCACTGACTGGCAGCTTATGGGCACAGACTGGCAGCTGTGGTAGTACATCTGATGGGGCTGTGCTGATAATCAGCACAGACCCACCCTCTGACAGGGAGAGCCACCGATCTGCTCTCCCTGTCAGCGCGAACCGAGGAATGCCGTTTACTGGCACTTCCTGGTTCATGCGATGATCAGCTGTGATTGGTCACAGCTGATCACGTGGTAAGAAGCCTCTGTCAGAGGCATGTTATCCTGCTGGATGTCATATGATGCCCAGTCAGGATAACTGAACCACTTCCCGGCCGTCATTCTGCTATAGGCCGGGCGGGAAGTGGTTAAAGTGGTTGTAAACTTCAGACATGAAATTATGAGCAAAGCATATCTCTCTAGTGTGTACTTGTCTCAATCCAGAGCACTCACAAAGTGGCATCTCTGTATGCTGCTTCATTTCTTTATGAATCGCTTCTGGCAAGTTTTCCTGACACCAAGAGAAAAAAGGTGACAGGGGAGGGAGCTCCACCTGATTGACATCCTCAGTTCTCTTCCTGTGAGCTTCCCTTCCCTCTAATCGGTTCTCGGAACTCTCCTTCCTGAACTCTGCCGAGTATAAGTTCAGCTGTCCGCCCCCCTTTTTTCTGAACCCTCAGACAAGCTTGATAAATTCAGCACTTGGAATAAATATGAGGAAAAAGGCCCCAAAAATTACATCAGATTACCTCAATGGCGATTTACTGAGTGAGCATCACTTGTTCATGTAAGTGAGCACAATGCCATTAGGAATTTTAGCTATCGCAAAACTCTGAAATGCCGCCATTGTGCTAATTTGTGTTAACCCAATCCTGACTTAAAGTATATCTAAAGCCAAATCCTATTTCTTATAAAACTTTTTAACCTTCTGTTTCTTCTTTTTGATCCATTCCTTGATGCTAGTGTGCTTCATATTTTTATCATGGTGAAAGACCCATTTCTGGTTCAACTTAAGGTTTTAGACCGATGGCCATCAAGCACACTTTGACACGATGCAAAAATCACATTTGACTCAATGTCTGCAAGATAACCAGGTTCTAAATCTAAAGCAAGAACACCAAACCATAACATTTCCACCACCGTACTTCACAGTTGGTTTGAAGTTCTTCTCCAGAAATTCTGCCTTCTGTTTATGCTAAAGATCTCTACTGTTACTGTGACCAAATAACTCTATCTTTGGTTCATCAGCCCACAGTGCATTGTTCCATAACTTCGATAGCAAACTATAATATCGATCTAATATTCTTCTTGGACAGCAAAGGCTTTTTTCCAGGCACACCTTTTGTGTAGGGTTAGTCTATGCAATCTCTTTCTGGTTGTAGATATTTGTATTTTGCCATCACCTGTTACAAGAGTTACCTGCGGATCCTGTAATTGAATTCTGTGGTTCTTGAGGACTTCTTTTAGCAACAAATGGTCAGCTGTAGGTCTGAATTTGCTGGGTTAGCCAATGGACAAATTATCAATTTGAAACCTGTGGTACTTGTATATGGTTTACCCTACAGTGGAAGAGTTGACTTTATACTTTATCATTCACCTTAAGAAAAAGACACTGGCAGGGAAGGGGTTAAGTGTGTTCCCTCAGCGTGTTCTGTAGGGGGGATGGGCTGGCAGAGACATGACAGAGATCACTGTTCCCGATGACTGGGAATAGTAGATCTGTCATGTCATCTGTCAGAATGGGGATCCGCCTTGTTT
The DNA here is from genome assembly GCF_042186555.1 of Aquarana catesbeiana. NCBI lineage: Eukaryota > Metazoa > Chordata > Amphibia > Anura > Ranidae > Aquarana > Aquarana catesbeiana. The sequence goes on from NC_133332.1 coordinate 53,876,955, forward strand.
ACCAAGGCAAATCCCCATTCTGCTTCTGTAGTAGGTGATCGCGGGTCGCTGGCAGACATCGAATCTGCCCGACCCACGGGCACGAGCGTGCACCACTGGCTATCGTGCCTGCGTGAGCCGCCGTACAGCTATGGCGATTTGCGCAGGAGAGCCGACCTGTCGCCGTATAATGACTACAACTTTCGGCGGGCCTTAGCCCTTCTTGGCATAATGACACCACTCACGCCAATAGCAAAGAACATCGGATCCTAGAGATCCGAGCTACCAGAGCGGCTTTTGCATTTTTGTTTGCACACATACTTAAAAAAATCACTTTAGGCACGAAGATTACATAAACTCCTCAAAACATTGTATATTTTCTGAAAGCAGACACCCTAGAGCAGGGGTCTCCAAACTTTCTAAACAAAGGGCCGGTGTACTGTCCTCCAGACATTAAGGGGGCCGGAATGTGGCCATCAGGAGTTCAAAATGTCTCGGTGTCAGTGGGAGTAAACAATCCCCATCATTGGTTTCATTGGGAGGCCTTGTGCCCCATCATTGGTGGCATTGGGCCCCATTGTTGGTGTCATTGGGAGGAATTGTGCCCCATCCTTGGTGTCATTGGGAGGAATTGTGCCCCATCATTGGTGTCATTGGGAGGAATTGTGCCCTTCATTGGTGTCAGTGAATAAAATGGCACCTTAAGGGCCGGATAAAAGCAAGCAAAGGGTCACATCTGGCCCCCGGGCTGCAGTTTGGAGACCACTGCCCTAGAGACTAAAATAGTGGTAGTTCCAATTTTTTATGTCACACGATATTCCCGCAAAGGTAACCAATTTTTTGGTAAATTCTAAAAGATGTGGTTGCACCGCATAAATACCCAACATGTCAAACTTTAAATTTGGTGACAGAATCTCTTTAATGGGACATCCAGGGTCTAAAAGACTCTGCACCTCTCCCCTGTGCTCTATCGAATGTAATACAATGCAGATCACATTGCAATATATTCTTTCCCGGCCATGCTAGTTGGGCACACTGACGGGCAGACCCGAAAGTGATGTCAAACTTGTTGCTTTCTGGGTCAGCAACAAGGAGAGGAGGAAAGCGGACATGGGGGGGGGGGGGGGGTGGCACCTCCCCCCTACCCAGGAGCACCTGCTATGTCAGTCCCGAGCCTGCAGATGGGCAAGTGGAGCCCGGGATACATTACTGGGCATAATGTTTGTAAACCCCCCCCCCCCCCGCTGTCAGGTCTGTATGTTGTATGGACCTGGCATCGAAAAGGGTTAAATACTTTATAAGAACTTTTTAATCACTGGCTTCTAATTTGGAACACCCAATTTCATTTTCATGCATTTGAGGTGGTGATAAATGTACTAGTATCAGTGTACTTACTTTTTCCCAGAGCTTTTTTTTCAGCAGGAATGACATGTATGTAATGACAAGGGGTGGTGGAGATTCTATTGTTGCAGTGGGAGGGGAGGTCTGTTAATGCAGGGGAGGTCTATTGTTGCTGGGAGAAATATAATATTGATGGAGAGGTCTATTGATGCTGGCTGGTGGGAGATCTTTTTTTGCTGGTGGGGGTCTATCATTGCTAGGATTGATCTATTGTTACTTGTGGGGGGGGGGTCATTTTGTTGTGGATGGGTCTGTTGTTGCTGGGGGGGATTTATTGTTGCTGGGGGGGGGGGGGGGGGGGGGAGTCAGTTGTAGCTAAGATGGACCTACAGTTGAGGGAGCAATCTATTATTGCTGGCTGCTGGAGGGTCAGTTAATGTTGGCTGCTGGGTTGATCTATTGTTACTGGAGGAGTATTTTGTTGTGGGGTTTTTTGTTGTTGTGGGAGATCTTTTGCTGCTGGGGGGTTTATTGTTGCTGGTTGCAGGGGTTCTAATTAACACATTTGATACAAATTACTTAACACCACAAAATGATACTTGGTTCTTTATTCTCTAAAAGGGGCAGCACTGGGCTGTGTGTAGTGGGTGGAACCAAGGGATAGTGCTCAGAGGTGGTTAGGGGGTAGAACCAAGGGAAGGTGCTCAGAGGCGGTTAGGGGGTGGAACCAAGGGGCGGTGCTCAGAGGTGGTTAGGGGGTGGAACCAAGGGACAGTGCTCAGAGAAGGTTAGTGGGTTGAACCAAGGGACGGTACTCAGAGGCGTTTAGGGATTGGATCCAAGGGACGGTGCTCAGAGGTGGTTAGGGGTTGGAACCAAGGGACGGTGCTCAGAGGTGGTTAGTGGTTGGAACCAAGGGACGGTGCTCAGAGGTGGTTAGGGGTTGGAACCAAGGGACGGTGCTCAGAGGTGGTTAGTGGTTGGAACCAAGGGACGGTGCTCAGAGGTGGTTAGGGGTTGGAACCAAGGGACGGTGCTCAGAGGTGGTTAGGGGTTGGAACCAAGGGATGGTGCTCAGAGGTGGTTAGGGGTTGGAACCAAGGGACGGTGCTCAGAGGTGGTTAGGGGTTGGAACCAAGGGACGGTGCTCAGAGGTGGTTACCTGCACCTCTTCTCTGAGAAATTTTTTTTTTTGTTTTTTCCATATGACAAATCTGCACTGTTGTTAATATTATGAGACTGTATACACCATGTCATTTATGTGTACTTTGTTCAAGTATAACCACTTTATCTGTTGGGCTTTGTTTGAATGAATATCTAATGTTTGCCTGTTCAAATATGTTCATAAGTCATCCATATTAATGGGGTGCACTGACTTTTTATCATGACTATATTAGGCTTTCCAAGCATCATTTGCAGTCACTCAGATGATTCGGGAAAATACAGTTTTGAGTGGTATCCTTGCCCAAATTATATATAATATATATATATATATATATATATATACATACATACTGTGGAGATGCGACCCCATGTCATAGGTGCATATGGACAGTGTATGCCTGATTTTGGTAGGCTTGCTAATTGTACACCTGTGTCCTGGCTTCATAATCATCTGGCCTGGGAGGTCGGGAGGGTCCCAGTAGGAGACGGCTCCAGGAGAAAGAGACAGGAGGTCTCGGAGTATAAGGCTGCAGGTGGCAACCTTTATGTGCATTTCTGTAGCAGGCAGATGTGGCTCACGACCAAAACAGCACAAAACTGACAGTGAGTAAGCCAGGAGGCTATAGTTTGTTTATACAGTGATGGTGGAACCCCCCCCGCGAGGGAAGATTACTGTTTGAACTTTTTCGTTACCTTTAAATAAAAGTGGGCTGCCATGCCTTAAAAATGCAGTCTGGAGTGGAAAACTGCATGCACCACTTGAACCTAATCACCCCGGATCGTCACAATGCATACATCCGTACATACGTACATGCATACACTGTGCTTATATAATAGACAGGTGCTGATAGAGTACCAATGATGAGCTGCACTTATTTTAAAATCCATCTACTCTGAGTGCCTTGTGATTGCCTGCCGTATCCTTTAAATGTCTCTATTAGTGACATGCATTGATCTGGAAGCAGCTGCTGGGTGGAAATGCGTAGGAGTGTCCAAATACAACTTACTGAAAGTTTAAACTTGTCATTGTGTGTTGACATAGGGACTGCTGTCCACATAGAGAACTACCAATATTTATGATGGTCACATATACAGTATATAGAACTAAAATATTGTGCATGGACTGAATGATTGGATTTTCATGAATGCTTCTCTGTCTCTATGGGGGCAGCAGCTGTTATGTGAATAAATATCCTCTACTTCTGAACATTGTAGTACTTGACTATTCAGAACAACACTCAACCCTGTTGAATTATTAGAAACAATACAGAGATGCTTGGTAGTTTAACCACTTAAAGTCCATCCCATAGCAGTTTTACTGCTACAGGGAGGCTCTCCTGTGCAGAATTATGTACAGTATCTGACAAAAGTGAGTACACCCCTCACATTTTTGTAAATATTTTATTCTATCTTTTCATGTGACAACACTGAAGAAATGACACTTTGCAACAATATAAAGTAGTGAGTGTACAGCTTGTATAACAGTGTAAATTTGCTGTCCCCTCAAAATAACTCAACACACAGCCATTTATGTCTAAACCGCTGGCAACAAAAGTGAGTACACCCCTTAGTAAAAATGTCCAAATTGGGCCCAAAGTGTCAATATTTTGTGTGGCCACCATTATTTTCCAGCACTGCCTTAACCTTCTTGGGCATGGAGTTCACCAGAGCTTCACAGGTTGCCACCGGAGTCCTCTTCCACTCCTCCATGAGGACATCACGGAGCTGGTGAATGTTAGAGACCTTGCACTTCTCCTGGTTAATTGGGCCCAGTGTCATGTGACTCGTTAGTGTTACAAGGTCTCAGGTGTGAATAGGGAGCAGGTGTGTTAAATTTGGTGTTATCGCTCTCATTCTCTCATACTGGTCACTGGAAGTTCAACATGGCACCTCATGGCAAAGAACTCTCTGAGGATCTGAAAAAAAAACTGTTGCTCTACATGGCCTAGGCTATAAAAAGATTGCCAAGACCCTGAAACTGAGCTGCAGCACGGTGGCTAAGACCATAGAACAGAACAGAACTGGTTCTACTCAAAAGAGGCCTCGCCATGGTCGACCAAAGAAGTTGAGTGCACGTGTTCAGCGTCATATCCAGAGGTTGTCTTTGGGAAATAGATGTATGAGTGCCTCCAGCTTTGCTGCAGAGGTTGATGGGGTGGGGGGGTCAGCCTGTCAGTGCTCAGACCATACGCCACACGCTGCATCAAATTGGTCTGCATGGCTGTCGTCCCAGAAGGAAGCCTCTTCTAAAGATGATGCACAAAAAACAGTTTGCTGAAGACAAGCAGACTAAGGACATATTATTATTGGAACCATGTCCTGTGGTCTGATGAGACCAAGATAAATTTATTTAGTTCAGATGGTGCCAAGGGTATGCGGCGGCAACCAGGCGAGGAATACAAAGACAAGTGTGTCTTACCTACGGTCAATCATGGTGGTGGGAGTGTCATGGTCTGGGGCTGCATGAGTGCTGCCAGCATTGGGGAGCTACAGCTCATTGTGGGAACCATGAATGCCAACATGTACTGTGACATACGGAAGCAGGTCATGATCCCCTCCCTTCGGAGACTGGGCCGCAGGGCAATATTCCAACATAAGGACCCCAAACACACCTCCAAGATGACCACTGCCTTGCTAAAGAAGCTGAGGGTAAAGGTGATGGACTGGCCAAGCATGTCTCCAAACCTAAACCCTATTGAGCATCTGTGGGGCATCCTCAAACAGAAGGTGGAGGAGCGCAAGGTCTCTAACATCACCAGCTCCTTGATGTTGTCATAGAGGAGTGGAAGAGGACTCCAGTGGTAACCTGTGAAGCTCTGGTGAACTCCATGCCCAAGAGGGTTAAGGCAGTGCTGGAAAATAATGGTGGCCACACAAAATATTGACACTTTGGCCCCAATTTGGACATTTTCACTTTGGGATGTACTCACTTTTGTTGCCAGCAGTTTAGACATTAATGGCTGTGTGTTGAGTTATTTTGAGGGGACAGCAAATTTACACTGTTATACAAGCTGTACACTCACTACTTTACATTGTAGCAAATTGTGTATTTCTTCAGTGTTGTCACATGAAAAGATAGAATCAAATACTTACAAAAAATGTGAGGGGTGTACTCATTTTTGTGAGATACTGTGTATATATATATATATATATATATATATATATATATATATATATATGTGATTTTACACTTCTGCCTGCAAGGGGCGCACGCACACCGCTGTTGGGTTGCTTCTGCTATAATTCACACCAGAAGCTGATCTGCAGGTGCTGGGCACTCGATGTCCGGCACCCGCCAGTCGATACACAGAGAACTGAGATATGTAAACAAGGCATCTCTTAGTTCTGACAGGGGGGAAAGGGATGTACGCTGTGTCTCTGCAAAGCAGGGATTAGAATCCATGTCTTCCCCTTAGTAAAATCAGCACACTATGTACACAAAAACACAGGTTAGGCACACAGTTAACCCTTTGCTCGTACTAGATGTTATACCCCTTCCCAGCGAGTGTCATTAGTACAGTGACCATGCATATTTTTTGATCACTGTATGAGTGTCTGGTTCCCACAAAGTGTCAAAAGTGTCAGTTAGCTGTCCGATTGCCCGCCGCAATCTCACAGTCCCATTATAAGTTGCTCAATGCTGCCTTCACTGGTATAAAAAAAAATACATAAAAATTGCATAAATATATTCCATAGTTTGTAGATGCTATAACATTCGTGTAAACCAATCAATTTATGCTTATTGGGATTTTTTTTTTACCATAAATATGTAACCGGTCACATTTTGGCCTAAATTTATGAAGACATTTGATTTTTTACATTTTTTTTATTGGATATGTTTTATAACAGAAGATAAAAAGTATAGTTTTTTTGTTTTTTTTTTTCAAAATTTTCGGTCTTTTTTTGTCTATAGCGCAAAAAAATAAAAAACACATAATTGTCTGTGTGTTGTATCACAAAAAATGGCATATTTTGTGTGTTTCTCTGTGTCTAGATTTATAGTAAAACGAAATCTATGAAATATTAATTCCTCATTTTTTTTTTTTAAGCACGTTTTGGCATCTGATTTAACCCCTTTAGCTCTGGTAGATTTACCCCCCTTCATGACCAGGCCATTTTTTGCAATATGGCACTGTGTTACTTTATCTGGCGATTGCGCGGCCGTGCGACACTGTACCCAAATAAAATTGATGTCCTTTTTCCCCACAAATAGAGCTTTTTTTTGGGTGGTATTTGATTACCTCCTGAGGTTTTTATTTTTTGCGTTATATACAAAAAAGACCGACAGTTTTGAAAAAAAAAATATATTTTTTATTTTCTGCTATAAAACCCTTCCAATAAAAAAAAAAAAATTCTTTATCAATTTAGGCCAATATGTATTCTGCTACATGTTTTTGGTAAAAAAAAATCCCAATAAGTGTATGTTGATTGTAGGCGCTATAACTTTTGCCCAAACAAAACTATGGGATATTTTTATGGAATTTTTATTTTTATTATTATTATATTTTTTTACTAGTAATGGAGGCAATCAGCGACTTATAGCGGGACTGTGATTTTGCAGCAAACAAATCGGACGCCTAACTGACACTTTTTTGGGGACCAGTGACACTAATACAGTGATCAGTGGTAAAAAATATGCCCTGTACTAATGACACTGGCTGAGAGGAGGTTAACATCAGGGGTGATGAAAGGGTTAAATATGTGCTTAGGGAGTGTGTACTAACTGTGGGGGGGGGGTGCTTGTACTGTGGGAAAGCAGAGATCTGTGTTCCTGCTTGGCAGAAACACAGGATCTCTGTCTTCCCTACTAACGGAACAATGATCTGACTTGTTTACATATGCAGACCGCTGTTCTGCCTCTCTCCTGAACATCGAGGCCACCGGGCCCCCTGATTGGCTCATGCTGTGCCCAATCACAGTGGGAGCGGGTCGCTGATGGCGTGCCCCAGACCTGGAAGTGCAGAATCACATACTAGGTACGGGATTCTGCTCAGAGGAGCCAGCGCCCCACAGTAAATGTGCGTGGGGTGGTTGGCAAGAGGTTAAAGTTATTGTAAATCTATAATTTTCTTTCTATTAAAAAAATAATCATGTTATACTTGACCTGCTCTGTGCAATGGTTTTGCACAGAGCAGCCCCAATCCTCTTCTGGGGCCCCCCCGCCAGCACTCCTGGCTTGCACCCAATCTCGATCCAGTGATATGCATGAGAGCAGCGGCTCTCTCTGCTCTCTTCCCTTCTTCCTGGGCAGATTGATGGCAGCGGGAGCCAATTCCGTGAAGCGGGAGCAGGGGGGGGCGGGGCATACTGCACTTTCTATGTCTATAGACACAGAGCAGCTCTGGAGCGAGTCCACACCAGTGCCCCCATAGAAAGCAGCAGTTTAGAACGGATTTGATCAAATGGAGTCAGTTGGCCACAATATACATTTATTGATTTGTTTTGCATCAATTGGCAGCACTGTGATTATTCATTGATCAAGTGGATCATATTTTGGTTGATTGGATTATGAGGTTGTATGGTGGAAAAAGAGATGCAGTCAACTTGCGATCATGTCTTCTAACTATCGCCTGAATTACTCTGTTTGGCTATCAATCAATTGTATTATTAACTATCAGTTATTCCTGTCAGGAGAGGCTGAAGAAAGCCATTGATTATTTATTGAAGAGTGTATGGGCACTCAATAAAAAAAAGTTATCATTCGGTGGTCATTGTGGGAAATGCTTGTTTTATACTGCCCTCTAGTGTCCAAAAACGATAACGTACTAAAGCCAAGCATTAAAAAAAAAAAAAAAAAGTTTAGTACATTGATTACTGGTACTTATATATTCACTCAGCACTTTTACATAGATATACTATACATCAGTACCAGCCCCCAAAGAGCTTACACCTAAGGTCCCTTACTCACATTCATATACTAGGGCCAATTTAGACAGAAGCCAATTAACCTCCCAGCATGTCTTTGGATTGTGGGAGGAAACCGGAGTAAACGGAGGAAACCCACGCAGGCACAGGGAGGAAGATCTGAATATTTTGAAGTGCAAATGGCGGGATTTGGGGTCCTTTAGGCCCCTGATCCCTCCATAAAGAGTACCTGTCACCACCTATTACTGTCACAAGGGATGTTTACATTCCTTGTGACAGCAATAAAAGTTATCAGATTTTTTTTTTTTAAAGTGACAACATAAAAAAAAAAAAAAAAAAATTTAATAAGAAAACATTTATAATAATAAAGCGCCCCCATCCCCGCAACCTTGCGCAGCAAAGAAACCGCATTTTTTCTAGCAAAAAACGGATTTTAACTTGTAAGCAACAAACGTCAGAAATAGGCTTATGCATGAAAGGGTTAAAGAGGCTGTTTTAGGCAGACTAAAGATGGTGCAAATTTCTTTCCTGCAGTCACGGGTTGCAAGAACGAAATTTGCAAGATTTCCTCATCAATACACAAAGTGCTGGCAGGGAAATCTCTCCTGCCAAGACATCGTCTTCTACTGGCGGGGAGGGGAGAGGAAAGCCGTCTCCGCAAGGAGAAGACAGTGACTATTGCTAGTGGCTATAGCAGCCGCTTGCGATAATTGGAAGTGAATCCGGCAGGCTGGTTGTACCCAAGTTGATCGATCGACTTGGTACATTCAGCCTGCCCATTAATGGTTTAAATAAGCAGGAACCAGCCAAGTTTCGAACCCTGTATGGCTGACCTCAGAGTCTCAGTACTGGGTGAAGCCCCATTGATTTTAATGAATGGAAGAAAAAATACAGCAAGTAGTGGCTGGTCTCAAGACTTGGACAAGTAGCTGTACTCCCATCATTGGCTCTCCTTCCATCATGGAGGGTTATCTGCAGTTAACTTGAACCCTAAAATGCAGGTGCAGTATGTCTGCGGGGTGTTTGCTGCTTTTGTGTTGCAATGAGTTTTCTTCATAGACAGACTGGGATTACTGCAGTGGAGTGGAGTGTTACTGCAACACTTTGGTGCTGCCTGGAATGGTAATAGTCTTGTGGATCAATAAAGAGATTTCTATTGGTGTCCATGGCTGATCACTTTCTGTGGATGAGAGATGATAGATCTCATCATATGGCTCTTATCCTAAGTCTTTGTGCTTCCCTAGACCAGAGGGGAGCAGTATGTGGACAGGACAAGGTGTGTTGTTCCCAAAATCAGTACTGGGATCATTATATAGAGATCTCCTACTGAGAAATTCTGCAAAACGTATAGATCCTGCACTCTGGTCTTTGTTAGAATGTGCATACAGTCTAATGTCTCATGGTGGCCAGACACACCACGGTTAATTAACTAGACAGTCTACAAGTACGTGCTAGGTTTGCATGAAGAAATTGCTTTGCTAATCGTCAGATAATGCCTCAGATGATCTGCGCATGCGCGATAGTGACGTCATGCCAGCTCATTGGCAGATCAGCTGGAGTGACATCACTACTGCGCATGCACAGATAGTCGGAGGCATTATCCGACGATCTCCAGTAATCGACAGAACACCCCCCCCCCTAAAAAAAAAAAAAATGTTTAGCATTAGCTGCCACTGATAAAATGACTTCAAGGTAAACAATAAAACATTATGTTCTCATGAAATTGGCAATGCAATGCGTAATTTTAATTATACGGAGATACGTATTGGTTTTACACTTTATTTACGTTGTTCTTTGTTTTCTCCTTAGGTTGTGGTGTCGAAAGCTGAACATTCATGGCATGCACCCAAAACTACACTGCTCCGTATGAGAGCACCCTCTTCCCCATCATCTATGGAATAGTCTTTGTCTTTGGATTGCTTGGTAACTTGGCAGCAACAGGCGTGATATACCAACATGTGAAGCGAAAAAATGTGCTGGGGGTGTATCTGGCCAATCTCTGCGCCTCGGATCTGGTGTACATCTGCACCCTGCCGGTTTGGATTGCCTACACCGCTAAAGAAGACTGGCTCTTTGGGGCTGTCAGCTGTAAGATTGTTGGCTTTTTCTTTAATGCTAATCTCTACACCACCATAGCTTTCCTCAGCTGCATCGCCGCTGACCGCTTTGTAGCAACCGTCTTTCCATTCAGGGCCAAAGCCTTGCGGACTATGAGGGGTGCCTTAATAGTCTGCGTGGTGATTTGGCTGATCATCTTAGGAACCCATTCGGTTTTCCTTGGTAAAAATGAACTCTTCAATTCCAGTCACAATATCAAGCTTTGCTATGAGAAATATCCGCTGGACATGTGGATGGTTCGCGTCAACTATTTTCGCATCTTCGTTGTTTTCCTGATCCCTTTAGTGATCCTTGTGGTCTCCTACTGCTCTGTAGTCCGAGTGGTCCATCGAAGTCAGGGCTTAGAGAAAGATCAGAAGCGTAAGATCATCGGACTCCTTCTAACCATGACCGGCATATTTGTCATCTGCTACCTCCCGTATCACATCGTGCTTTTCTTCCGCTCGTATGTCAGTGAGCGATATCCCAATCCCTGTGCTATGGAGGATAGATTACGTCCATCTTATCGGATCACGTTCACCTTCACCAGCCTTAGCAGTGCTCTGGACCCTTTCGTCAATATATTTGTCAGTGAAAGTATCAAGCAAGACTTGTTGAAGGAGGTCCGAGCTATATGGACTGGATTCCGATCCATACGCCATCCGCGGTCCTCTCTGAGGGAGTCTTCGAGGGCTGTTGGTTATAATACAGTGGTCAATCATGTAGAGAACGACCATCTCCTGGTAGAAAGAAAGGAAGACACGGCAGTTTGATCGTTCTAGAGACTAACCAGACTGATCGTACAAGAAACTTAAAGTCGAAGGGCCTATTTAAAGCTGAAGTTTATTCTGTTAATATTTTGCCTTGCCTGGTTAATCCTTTTTCCCTTTTTATTAACCTGCTAATTATTTTTTATATATAAAAGTTTTTCTATTTACTGTATGCCTTATTTTAGGCCCAGTGATATCATAACAGGGTCTCCGGCTTCCTCTATGCCAAGGGTTCTCTCACCTTCCAAAACAAAGGGCCGGTTACTGTCCTTCAGACTTTATGGGGGCTGGACTGTGGTCATTGGGAGTAGACAATGTCTCATCATCAGTGGGAGTAAACAATACCGGATAGGAATTGTGCCCCATTGTTGGTGTCATTGGGTGGGAAGAATCATGCCCCATTATTGGTGTCACTGGGAGGAACTGTTCCCCTTCATTGTTGGGGGGAATTATGCCCCATTGTTGTCAGAGGATGAAATATTGCTCCAAGGGCTGGATAAAAGCAAGCAAAGGGCCACGTCCAGCCATATTTTAGAGACCACAGAGCAGCCTTTAGATGGGTGAATGTCTGGTCACCTATTCTGAGTGTTTCTAGAGACATGAGGAAAAAAGTGTAGTCGATACCTCAAAATAAATCACCAAAACTATTCTACGTTGGATGAAGGACGGTGGGGTGGACTTGGATTAGCCTGTGTGTAAATGTGCAAATCCACTTGTTTGGAATCACCGCTCTTCAGGGAAACCTTCCCCAAGAAGACGCAGCGGTTGCCATTTCTGACTTCTCATTCTGTAAATGCTAGTTACCTGGCTGTCATGCTGATCCTGTGGAATCAATAAGTAAATAAGACTTCCGACTTTGCTTTTCCTCATCTGCATACTTGTTGCAGGTCAAGTACTCGCATATCACTGAAGCCAGAGGGTGAGCATAACAGTCCTGATATTTCTCTCACTAGACAACGGCACTTTTAAAGGGTTCTTTTCCAAAAACTGCCTATGCAGGTAAAGGGTGTCTGTAGAAAAAACAAACTGTGCAGCTCTCATTAAAGCTGGATTATGCCCTTGCTATAGGTGTAGGCCAAGGGTTTTCAAACTTTCTAAGCAAAGGGCCGGTCTGTGGTCAGCGGGAGTAGAAAATGCCCCAGCATCAGTGCCCCATCATTGGTTTTAATAAGAGGAATAGTGCCCCATTATTTATATCACTGAGCAGAATAGTACCCGATTGATTGTGTCAGTAGGGGGAATGGTGCTTTATCATTGGTGTTAGTTGGTGGAATAGTGCCCCAAGGGCCAGATAAAGGCAAGTAAAGGGCCACATCTGGCCCCCAGGCCGCAGTTTAGAGACCACTGGTATAGGCCATTTATGTACCTCCTGAAGCCTGGCCTCCCAGAAATGGCATCCCCCTGTCCTTCCAAGTTGCTAAGACACTCCAAAGCCGTTACTGCTCACCCCCTACCATCACAGGAGTGAGCTCATTCACAGATTCAAGATTGCATGTGCTCTTGCTCGCCTGTTGCAAAAGCTGTAGGCTCTGCGATGGTGAACTGCACACGTGTGGGGTTTTGAGAGCTCGTTTTTGTAATGGTGGGGTGAACCGGAACGGTTGGGAATTTCCTAGCAATAAGGGCAGGACCAGGAAAATTTTCAGCCAGGCTTTGGGAAGTACATAGATGACCTACATCTATAGCAAGGGCATTATCCAAATGTAGTCAAAGCTGCACAGTGTGTTTTCATTTACAGGAACCCAATACCTGCATGGGCAGTTTTTTGTGAACTAACCCTTTAAGACCGCACTCACATTGTTGTACCAATTAGAGGAATGTCGTCCTGTGCGTTGCAATGGGTGCTATCCATTTCCTATGGCATTCCAGTACACACACAGTGTGCCAGAATAACAGATGAAGACATTGGTGTGGAAAGTTCACGTACAAGCATTGAAACCTGTGCTCCAAATAACCAAAATAATATTCATAAGCAGAATTTTGTCGTCTTACACATCAGAATGCTGAGCTACTTTTGTATTTCAGTTTTCCTTTATACACTATATTACCAAAAGTATTGTGACACCTGCCTTTACACGCACATGAACATTAAAGGGGTTGTAAAGGTAAGATTTTTTTTTTTTTAAAAATAACAAACATGTTATACTTACCTTCACTGTGCAGCTCGCTCTGCACAGAGTGGCCCCGAACCTGGTCTTCTGGGGTCCCTCCCCGCAAGCATTAACCACCTTAATGCGAGCTCCCTCGCATGGTGGTGAGTGCTTGCGGGCGCGCTCCCGTGATACAGCCGGCGGCTATAGCCGCTCGCTGTATCACTCGGCCCCGCCCCCCGGCGCGCCGCGTCATCGGATGTGATTGACAGCAGCGCGAGCCAATGGCTGCGCTGCTTTCAATCCATCCACTGCAGCCAATCAGCGACCAGGCTGAGCTGCAATGAAGATGACGAGAACGAGCAGCGAAGATTCGAGGCGTCAGGTAAGTAAAACGGGGGGGCTGGGGGCGGCGGTATTGTCAAAAGTTTTTTCACCTTAATGCATAGAATGCTTTAAGGTGAAAAAATTTTTACCTTTACAACCCCTTTAATGACATCTTAGTCCGTAAGGTTCAATATTGAGTTGGCCCACCCTTTGCAGCTATAACAGCTTCAACTCTTCTGGGAAGGCTGTCCACAAGGTTTAGGAATGTGTCTATGGGAATGTTTGACCGTTCTTCCAGAAATGCATTTGTGAGGTCAGGCACTGATATTGGACGAGAAGGCCTGGCTCGTAGTGTCCGTTTTAATTAATCCCAAAGGTGTTCTATTGGGTTGAGGTCAGAACTCTGTGCAGGCCAGTCAAGTTCCTCCACCCCAAACTTGCTCATCCATGTCTTTATGGACCTTGCTTTGTGCAGTCATGTTGAAAAAGGAAGGGACCATCTCCAAACTGTTCCCACAAAGTTGGGAGCATGAAATTGTCCAAAACGTCTTGGTATGCTGACGCTTTAAGAGTTCCCTTCACTGGAACTAAAGGGCCAAGCCCAACCCCTGAAAATCAAGCCCACACCATAATCCCCCCTCCACCAAAGGATTTGGACCAGTGCACAAAGCAAGGTCCATAAAGACATGGATGAGCGAGTTTGGGGTGAAGGAACTTGACTGGCCTGCAGAGAGTCCTGACCTCAACCCGATAGAACACCTTTGGGATGATTTGAAGGGGAGACTGTGAGCCAGGTCTTCTTGTCCAACGTCAGTGCCTGACCTCACAAATGCGCTCCTAGAAGAATGGTCAAACACTCCCATAGACACACTCCTAAACCTTGTGGGCAGCCTTCCCAGAAGAGTTGAAGCTGTTCTAGCTGCAAAGGGTGGGCCAACTCAATATTGAACCATACAGACTAAGACTGAGGTGCCATTAAAATTCATGTGCGTGTAAAGGCAGGCGTCACAATACTTTTGGTAATATAATGTACATACATTTAACAGGTCATATGACATGGTTGTTGGTCAGGTTAGCAGCACCGAAGGCAGCCCATATCAGCATTTTCTCCAGAAAAGGTATTGCTTCCCTTTTTATCATTGGGTTTTCTTGTTCCAGCAGGATTGTTAGGCCTTATTCACACAGCATTTTATGTGCCAGTTGTGACAAGAATCCAGCAGCTGGATTCAAAGAGCTGCAGGTACAAAGCAATTGAGACTGGCAGCCGCTGTAGCTATCCACAGGTGTTCACACATAATCTGAAGCAATTCCCCGCAGCCAGGAACAGATTATCTCCCTTGGGTGCACATCCATCTGTGAATCCAGCCGCAGGAACGTGTCCGATTCTTGCTGCAGCTGGCACATAAATAAGGCTTTAGGCTGGGTTCACCCCCTTTGCTTTTTCCCCTGGTATGGTTTCCAGTAAAATCAATGGCGGCATGTCAATGCACAGCGAGCCATCATGATGCATATCAACACGTGTGGACATGCGTTATGACGCATGTTCTTGGGCAGTGCTGTGCACACATACGTTCTATTGCCTTTCCATTGATTACAATAGGGAATGCATCAGGCACCAGCCGACCAACTCCAGATCAGGGCTCTCAGCCAATGAACCTTGATCAGAAGGGTTGTGGCGGGGGAGTCAGAACACAACAGCTCAGCGGTGGGGAGATCGCTGGACTAAACAAATCGTTTTGTTGAGTGTGTAGTATAAGCATACTGTGACTGAGCCACCTACAAAGGTTAGGAAATGAGACCTCTAAATAACCAACCAGTCTCCCACACAAAAAAAAAGACACTCCTGATAAAACTCTGGAAACTGAATTTTATTGGACCTGTTGCCCTGAGCCCATTGGGAAAATACATGTTCATGTCTTTTTTTATTTTTATTTTTTGTAATAGTTGAATATTCTTTACAATAAAATTTCATTTTGCTCTTTTTTTTTTTTAAACCCATTCTAGAAAACCCTTTTACAGCAGCAGGAACAGAATCCAGTTGGAGAGGACATAACCAGCTCATGCATTAGAGTTCCCTTATGTAAACCTATGGCATGCAGTCACTGATTCTCCATGGTCCTAGTGGCTGAGACACGTACGTGGCAACGCTGCAACCTCACCAACCTGGTGGTCTTTGGTGCTGTACATCCTCCAGTAGCCAACGGAAAGCTAATAAAGCACTTTACTGTGTAGCACTGGAATCGGACAACAACAAAGACCAGCATGCTTTGCTCCAGGGCCAATATGGCCACCGTTAACAGCCTGTAATTACAGTCGTTCTGGTTGCAGGAATTATCACAGTAGAAGTAAAGCCACTTTTCTAAAAGTGGGCCGGCCTGTGTGAACTGCAGCGGGCCCAGGTAATACATGTACTCTCTGATGGTATTTAAATAAAAGTTAAAAAAAAATCTGAAGAAAATAAGAAAAAAGAGGTTTTGTGTTTTACTTGCAGCAGTCACTGAGGCATGCATGCACTGTGCTATGTGGCTATGGAAGTGGGCACATGCAGTGGTGCGTATGAAACATACGTGGATTTTTTTTTTTAGACGTGGCTAATGGTTACACAGAAGCAGCCATTTTGTGTACTAGATCAAAATGTTACATTTAACCTGCTTATATTTTACCTTCCCTGGTTTCTACACTTGTTTGTTTTTTTTTTTTTATTGAAACCTTTCCATTTTTAATTATATGTCACATTTCAGACTCAGTGATGACAGCAAGGCTAAGGAAAAACGAGCTAGACAACATTTTAGATGATGCCGGACATCCTCCAGCCAGGAAATGAGGTGCTCTCTGACTTCCTGTAGCTTCTAATGCACACTCTAGGAAGGTCACAGTGTGCAGTGATATCAATGTAAACGGTTTCAGTACAGGTGAGGAGCCTGGAGGACTGTGCAAGACTGATGGTATAGCTGGAGTTCAGCTTAAAGGCAAAATTCATTTTCTCAATCTGTTACACCCATATTTAGGCTATGTTTCCACTAGTGCGTCCCCAAAGTCGCGCGATTTTGCCGCGATTTTTTACCGCGATTTTACCGCGATTTTAAGCAATGCCTGTATCTATGGACCTCAAGTCGCATCAAAGTGGGACCAAAGTAGTGCAGGGACTACTTTGAAGTCGCACAGATATGAACGGTACTCATTGGAAATCATGGGAAACAATTTGTCATGCGACTTTTCAGTCCCAAGTCGCATGAAAAGTCGCACTAGTGGAAACAGAGCCTTAGGGTGTAACAGGTTCAGCATGCACACCCTCCCATCCCATCCTTGTGACAGCAGGTGGGGGATCCTCTCCCTGCACCTGCAGTCACAATTTGAAAACCGCTCCACCCACACAACAGTGTCATTCATTCACAGTTTCCTGTGAATGAATAGACTACAAGTACCGTCAGCCATTGCAGCGGACTGCTTGTAGTGCCCAATGAGCTGTGAGGATGCTGGTGAGCGCTCTCGTTGTCCATTGATCTTCCTGTTCTCAAGTAACTCCCTTACTGTATCGGAGGTATAGGCAGACAGTTATACTGTGAGTCTGCAGAAGCCTGGCATTGCACCCCTGATCTGCTGATCGCGGGTGAAATGCTCTGTAGGCTCCTTAAAAAGAAAATAATAATTGTACCTTTTTTTACCTGCAGAAAGATGTACATTTATTACAGGCATACCCCACTTTTAAGTACACAATGGGACCAGAGCATGTATGTAAAATGAAAATGTACTTAAAGTGAAGCAATACCTTTTTTCACTTCTAGGGTGTAGTGGGGGGTCATGGGCTGTAGCAGGGTTGTAAGGGGCACACTGGAACAGGGCGGGCTACGCTCTCGGAGCTTCAGCTTCTTCTACTGTGGCTGCAAAATGGCTGTACAGTACTTGCGAGGCATTTTACATACACTCGCAGGTATGCCCGTACTCGCGAGTGTACTTAAAGCAGGGTATGCCTGTATTATTTTTTTTTTACAAAAGGTAAACTAATCCTTTAGGCTGCATTCACACCTGGGCATTTTGAATCGCCGCAATTTGAAAACTCTCTGGTAAAACGACAAATTGCAGAATGCGCATTTTAGATGGCATTTTAGCACCTAAAAACGCAGCGCGGTTCTGCAGCGATTGTCACACTGCAAACCACACTGCATGAAGCTTGTCGCTCAATAGAAGCTCCTGAACTTTTTTTTGCAAGCTTCATGCAATGCGGTTTGCTGAGATTGCAGCGCAATTTATCACGCGACAATCGCTGCACAACCGCACCGCATTTTCAGGTACCATTAATTGGCATCTGAAATGTGTGTTGTGTCATTTTACCACATCGTTTTGAAATTCAAAGCGTTCAGGTGTGAATATAGCCTTCAACAACTGTTACCATCTGCCAGGATCCATTGGCCTATTTACTGACATCTTATGCTTCACAGCAATGTCTGTACTTCATTGTGAATTAACAAGCCTAATATGAAAAAACGTTTTAGTTCACGAAATAGCTGCTGTTCTCTATGTAGCCAACCAGACTGACTGGTGTTGAGAAAAAGAAATTGGCCTTGGCCCATGGCTGGATAAAAAGATATTGCCCAAAGCTGTTCAATATTTTGCATAGAACGTCATGAAGTGAGGACCTGTCCTTCTACAGCTGGACTATCGCAGTCCATTTGTAATAAATGGCTGTAGTATGATTTTTGTTGTTTTTAAACCTCTGATGTCTAAAGGTCAGACTTATTGTGGAGTCTTGTAAATCTCAATATGACCACCTGTCTATGACAGGTACAGGACTCGGGGGCAGACACCAACTGTTTCTAAAGGATGTCTATGACCCCCTTTAGGAAACCCCTCCAATAAATGTTTTGTGCGTTCCAATTCCAGTTGTACCATTTTTTCCCCCCACTGTTTTCAATGGAAAATGCATGTAAATGGTTTGCTAATGCCAGAGACAACACCCAGTCAGAAATCTGCCAAGCAGAACATCCCACCCAAGGCTTTTGTAATTCCATTCAGCCAGTCTTGTGATTCACACACATGTGGCACCATGCATGGCCAGGTAGGGGACACTCCATTTCCTATTTAGGCTTTCCCGCTGTACAGTTTATCGCTATCTTCACACTGATAGAATTCACTGTCTGATAACCGAAAAATGGCAAAACTGAACCTGGACATAGGTTCCCCCCTCCCGTGCAGTATGGCAGAAATCTATAAAATAGCCAGACTGGCTGAACAGAATCACAATGTAAGGTAGGCAATATAGATCAACTGTGTTTTAATTGGTTTGCCTGGAGTTTCTCTTGCAGCCCTCATGGACAGATATACATGCAAATCCAGCACTCCGCAGAACTGAGCGGGTTCACTTGCATTTAAACACAGACAATTTAAAAGATAATGGAAAAAAAAACAAAAAAAACACCCTTCTCTTACATTCATAAGCCCCTGGCTCCTTTTTCATTTTGAAATATTCTCCACTTTCTGAATGGCTTCCAGTCCATGTGGTGCACTCAGCACCAAGTGAGAGAACTTAGTGGTGCCAGGTAAGCCTGTAAATGAATACTGCCACGTTTTGTAAAATATGCTGACGATTAAAAATCACCCGTGCAAAGAAAAGAGCAACTCTCCCCAAAAAGTAGATTTCTCTATTATGGGTAATGCAGAAAGGGCTGTAGAGTATATGCAACTTAAAACATACACAGGAAGGCAACTGCAACCAGAAAAGCCAATATGTAACAGACAGCAGATGTTTCTGTCACCTCTCCAGTGTGGGTGGAGGACTTGGGCAACGCTTTCATTTCTGTTTAATAAAGGAAAGCATTGACAAAGTCCTCCACCTACAATGGAGAGGTCTTTCTTTCTTTTTTTTTTTTTTTTTTTAGGCTGACTTGTTTTTTTAAACATTTTGCAGCTACAATTTTTACACTGCCCTGCTTTTTGAACTTTAAAGTTTTATTTGAATACAACTTTTCCTATCCTGTCTACAAAGGATTCTAAAGAGCCTTGTGTTGAAGGTCCAGATCACTGAAAGCCAACAATTCCTGGTGTATCTTTTCGTGGCCAAAAGGTTTACCTAGAAAGGGCATCAACACTGTAATACACCCTACGCAAACCAGTAAAATCAAATTCTCATAATAAACACCCCCTTTCACTATCTATGCTGGTATCCCCATAAACCAACCAGCCAATACAATGGTGGAGACTTTGTAATTACCTACATGGTGGTGAGAAGACATCCACCTACTGTGTATTGTCCAGAAAGGTTTGCAAAATCACCCAGCACTCCCCATACAGATTTGCTGTGTCTTCTTTCTATTCCTACACCAGTCTGAACTTAGAACATTGAAGTTGTCCAAACACAAGAACAATATTTTGTGATGCGGTCTTCCCTTTTTTTTTTTTTTTTTTTTTTTTTTTTTTTTTTTAAGAGCTGCATAAAAAATGGTTGCTTTTCATAATAGCCATTTTCAATTTCTCTAAAAGCGCTAAGCTGCCAAAAGTAATATCTGGTTCCTCCAAGTTGTGGCTTTTACAACATTGTGTTTGCTTTTTACACTATCCCAATAAATAAAGCCACATGCCATTCTTGTGTTATGTCATTCTCTCTGTCTAATTAGATTCTCAGACTTACTTAACAAACAGCCCAAGGAGCAAAGAAAAAGCAGCAGTACTCACAAGGAGCCAAGAAAAAGCAGCAGTACCCAATCAGAATCTCTCTACTGCTTAGATGTGAATTCTGATTGGCTGATATGAATTACTGCCCAGGACACTCTTCTGCTTGTGCTGTTCACTGGAGGTCAGTAAATAAAATGTTCATGCACTGACATTGTAGTAGGCTTTGGGCTACAACTTAGCTGTCCAATGCTGTAGAGCCAACATTGTGATATTCCTGATAGCAGGAATAAACCTTTATGTGTATAAACAAAGTAAAACCGCATGGAAGGAGCAAAAAAAAAAAAAAAAAAATTAGCACAAGTTTCAGAGCTTGTACAGGGCTGTGAACATGGAGAGTCCCCTTTAATGAGAATTTCATCTCCATATTCTACAGTTACCCGTCACTGAAAACTAGAAAGTTCTCCAGCATGGCATGGACAAGCTGCAGTGCTACTAACGTGATGAAAGATGTAGCTGTTAATGAATTTTCTGAAATGTAATCATTATAATTCAAGTCAAATACTGCATGGAGAGAAGATGAAGATTAGTCAATGTCCTGGATATAGGGATTCTGTTTATGGCACAGAGCCGGAATCTTGTAGCAGCTACACGAATATTGCACTGAGAAAAGTATTCTGAAGATATCTTTTGCAAACTGTCAAAATAAATACAAAACTAGACATCTGGTCCTCTGCTATCTCCTATCACCTGTGCTCTCATATGATCCTGATCTAAGTGTATAAAGGAACTCAGACTTGTCACCAAAGGTTTGAGGTTCTGCCCCTGAACTAGCGAGTGTTCCTGAACCCTCACCTATCCCAGCCCGTATTCCCATCAACTATATTTTACTACAGACATAGGCTACAGTTTTACACTGTTTGTGCCCTCTATATGCGTGTGCACCAATCTCTAAAAGAGCTAGATAAATTACAACCCACCAGGCCCTTGAAGAACCGAGAGGGAATGTTTGTAGGATGGAAGTTTCAGGATAAAATTTCTTTTTTTTAACACTCAGGAGTTTCTCAGGGTAGGAAAACTACTTTCAGATAATGCATAGACATCAAGATTCAGTTCCGAAACATGTCAGAAGGCTCCTCGGACCACATGTAAGAAGATCATCTGGAAGGGCTTGCTCTTCAGGTGTTTGACCAACACCTGGCTCCGCCTAGGGGCGGAAGAAGTACAGAAGGAGGGCATCGTACGAAGCTCCATGCTCCTCCTTGTGGTTCACTTCTTACGGCCCCCGGCGCTGGATCTGCGATCGGACTCTCGTTTGATATTTCCTTCATCGGTGGAGGAGGTAGTAAGAAGGGTCTGGCTCCATTTAGCTATCTCAGCATGTTCAGAAACACAAGTGGTTATAGCTGTAATCCAGTTTTTCATTTCCTCCTATTTAAAAAAAGAAAAAAAAAAGAAAAAAAAAAAACGGAGCACATTAAAGCAGTAGTAAACTGCATTTTAATTTTTACCTACAAGTATGTTGATTAGGGTTGTCCCAATACCACTTTTTTAAGACCGAGAACAAGTACCAATACTTTTTTTCAAGTACTCGCCGATACCGATTACCGATACTTTTTTTTAATGTCATTTGACAGTTTGACTGATGGGCACTGAATGCTAGCACTGACTGATGGGGACTGATAGGTGGCACTGATAGACAGCACTTATGGGCACTGATAGATGGCACCGACAAGTGGCTGGCACTGAAATGCAGTAATAAATGATACGTGGAAAGGATTTATTTTTGAAATGCTGTGCTGTGAAGCCCATCTTGGTACACCCTGCTGCAGTAAGCAGCAGCAGACATCTTGTTACACCCAGCTCGAACTATGTGGGCTGGGTGTAACAAGATGTCCGCTGCTGGCTTACTACAGCCGAGTGCAGGGTGTACCAAGATGGGCGTCGGGATGTTCAGCCGCAGACGGCTCTCTCTGTTATGTCTCTCTCTGATGTCTCTCTTTCTCTCTGATTTCTCTCTCTCTCTCTGATCTCTCTCTGTAGTTTTGTACCTGGATCTCCTGAGGAGATAGGAAAGTGAAAGTAAACTCAGCTTCAATCTCTGTCACAGCGAGGTACAGGGCAGCAGAAGACACGCCCCCTTCACACACGCCCCCTTGTAATGTGTATCATTACACAGGCTAACTTCGCCCGCCCTCTCAGTCCACACGCTGACTCTGCCCGCACGCTGACTCCGCCCACCCTCTCCGTCCACACACTGACTCTGCCCGCACGCTGACTCCACCCACCCTCTCCGTCCACACGATGACTCCGCCTGCATGCTGACTCCACCCACCCTCCCCGTTCATGAGATGACTCCGCCCACATGCTGGGGGCAACACAGTGGTGTAGTGGTTAGCACTCTCGCCTCGCAGCAATAGGGTCGCTGGTTCAAATCCCAACCACGACACTACCTGCCTGGAGTTTGCATGTTCTCCCTGTGCCTGCGTGGGTTTCCTCCGGGTACTCTGGTTTCCTCCCACACTCCAAAGACATGCTGGTAGGTTTATTGGCTTCTGTCCAAAAATTGGCCCTGGTGTATGGGTGTTAGTTGGGGACGTTGGATTGCAGACCCCTTGGGGGTGGGAACCAGTGTGGGTGTGGTGGAGCGCTGTGTAGATTGATGCCGCTACATGGGTACCTTAAATATATTAAAAAAAAATAATAGTATAGTGGATGGGGACAATTGTGGGTGCTCACTCAGGCTGAACTGGATGGACTGGTGTCTTTATTCAACCTTACTATGTAACTATATGCTGACTCCGCCCGCCCTCTCCGTCCACGCGCTGCCTCCGCCCGCCGACCAGGTATCAGATAGGGCATCGGGAGCATTTGTGCGAGTACAAGTACAAATGCTCAGTATCAGTAAAATGAACGGTGCACATTTAGGAGATATTTCTAGTGATATCACCGGTGCATGCGCTCTGAAGGAACGGCATACCCGTGCTGTTCCTTCAGAGCTGTGTGCCGTGCAGATTTCCATAGGAGTGATTGTGTCTCAGCCCACGGACCCACGGACCCAGTATAAAGATGGAAGCCTCTGCAGCTGTGACAGCGCGCTGCTGGAGGGCTTTGTTTCAAGGTAAGTCTTTCATAATGTGCTAGAATGCGATGCATACTAGCACATTATGATATTGCCTTGCAGGAGGAAACTTTAAAAAAAAAAAAGTTTACTACTGCTTTAAATGGAAATAGATTTTCTGCATCTTGCTTCTACAAGTTTATTCAACCAAAGGTATCTTCTTGACTGCTAGGCATCTATATGGCTTGTCTAGTGTCTTCTAATGTAATTTCTTCTCATGTTCACAACTAGAAGATATTTTGTCAAGTAAATATGGAATACTGGACCATGATTTACCTTCAGTATTAGGCAGCCCATACATGAATGAATTATTTATTTTTTTCAATTCAATCAGCAGGTATTTATCCAAAAAGAATCCACTACTTAAAGCGAAGTTACACCCAAAAATGGAACCTCAACTTTAAGTACTGGTAACCCCCTCACATGCCACATTTGGAATGCCATTTTATTTGGGGGGTGGGAGCGGGTACCCAGTTTTGACAGGCACCCAGTTCCCACTCCCCCCGGGCATGCGCAGCCGGGCACCCACAGTTACAATGTCGGCACAATGGAGAGAAGGGACCCCCCCCATGCATTGCTGGACCGAGGGACAGGTGAGTGCCTGTTTATTAAAAGTCAACAGCTACACTTTTTGTAGCTGCTGACTTTTAAATGGATGGAACACCGCTTTAATGGCCTTTTTTTTCATGAAATAGTTTTTTTACTGTGTTTTTCTGCCTCCTTGTAATGTCATCCCAAACTGTGTGCATTCAGCCACAATCAACACAGGTAATCGCTGGCTGTGTAAACAGTAGTAAATAGTTGCGGCCGTAACTATTAGATTCTTGCTGCTGTGATTTGCATCATGGCTAAATGCCCTTGTGAATGCAGCCTAACAGGAAGTGGGATCACAGCAGAAAAAAAGGAATTTGAAGCCTGGAGGAGGCCCAAGAGCAATAGAAGATACGTTTTTAAGGTAAAGCATAACTCCATTTTTTGTTGAGAAAACAAAACAAAACAGTCCCCTCGGGGTTATCTATGTACATTGCAAAGATTTTGACTAACTTTGTTTCAGATTCTTACCCGTTTTTGCTGCGCATAAGTAGCTGTTGTGTGCAAAGTGAATCTGAATGGGAGTGACTTTTTAATTATTAATCAGATGATGCACTTACAGTGTTCTAATGGTGAAATTGGCAAGGTTTGCATCCCTTTAGAAGTAATTAACCCTTTGGGAGTATCTCACCAAAAATTCAATTTTTGGTTGCAGAGGATACCTAAACTCTGACTTGTATCACAATGCAGACTTCTGGGAGAGTCAGTGAGCCAATCACACAAGCAGAAAATGACATTTCTGGGGAAGTTCTGTAAAGCATATGTGTCCAGAAGGCCTCCAGGTAGCCATATTGAATTTTACAGAAAATTACAATGCTGCAGATTGAAAGGGAAAGGTAATTTTTAATCAAATTAAATTACATTATGTCTTGTGTAACAATTGTATATGCTATACTTTTTTAATTTGCTATATTATTTTCCCACAAAAGTGGAGTTACCCTTTAAGAGTACATACTTGAATGGAAGTTTGGTAAACTAGAATTTAGTGCCGCTGTACGAATAATTAAATGCACATATTCGCCAGCACACCTCAGATCGTCAATTACGTTCAAATCTTTTTTGAATAATGATCACATTACAGAAGACATGGTGTAACGTTTCGGAGCAGCGCAGGACCCCTTCATCGTCACATGCCTGGCGAAGGGGTCCTGCGCAGCTCCGAAACATTGCAAATTGTCTTCCGTTTTGTGATCATCCTTCAAAAAAGATGTGGACGGAATTGATGATCCGAGGTGTGCTGGTGAATATATGCATTTGATCTGTGATGTTTTTAGTTCCAGCTGGTTCTTGCTGCAGCACCGTAACTCCTAAAGCCGTATCCAGGAAAGCGTGCTATGGGAATATCGATACTGCTGTACGAATAATGGCACCCACAGACATTAGGCAACAGCTGATTTCATTCTGTCCAGTATATTATTGTCTGCCCCTGATAAGCTGGCACCAGAAAGTGTCTTCTATTCCCTGTGCCTAGGCTACTCAAAATGGTGTATCGCTACCTCTATGTCACTTAATGCTTCTAGGGATTTACCTCATCTTTAGCTTGAAAGAGGAACTCTCTTCCATCTGTCGACCTATAAATAGAAAAAAATACATATTTTTTCCATTTTTATTTGGCTATGGCTGTAGGAGCGAACCATGGAACAGCATTTTTTTTAGGCAGATTACCTGAGTTTGAAGACAAACTTCTTTTTCTTATATTCATTGGCTATTTCACAGGAAGCTCCATGTAGATTCATTAGGGGTTCCCCTCCGTGTGTTGCTCCAGAACTTTGACTTTTTGCATCCTTGTAGCCCCCCAAGTCCCCTTTGTTCAGCACACAGTACAAGTTTACCCAGGACCTGCAGAGAAAAGGGAAAAAACATCTAAAGCCAATCTTCCAGTAACCAAAAAGTACTTCAGCCATTTTTGCAGCATGGCCGGGGCTTTTATTTGGGAAAAGGAGACCAAGTCCACTTTAGAAGGTATATCATTGATGTCCATTTGAAAACACTGGAGCAGATGAAAGTACTGGCACTGGTGTTTCCCGCAACTGCCAATCAGAATTATATGGTTACCTGTCCCTTAGCACAGTGGTTCTCAACCATTCTCGTGCCGTGACCCCTTGATAAAATTTCCCAAGTTGTGGGGACCCCTAACAGTAAAATTATTTTAGTAGCGTGGGTTGTCAGCACCCAAGGCAAGACAAGTAACTCGTGCCCCTAACCCACGGACATTTAGCGCTCCCTGAGTCCCTTCCACTCCTACAGTATTAAAACCCCTTATGGTACATTTTAGGATGTACCACTCTTTCTCTTTGTTCTCCTCCCTTTCCCTTTTATCTCTCTCTGTCTGAATTTCTTGTTTTTTTCCCATCCCTCTCTCTAGCCATCTTTCTTGTTCTTTCTCATATTCTTTCTCTCCCTTTTTCTTTGTTCCTCCCCCTCTTTTCCTCTCCCTTCCATGTATTCTTAATTTTTATTCCTTCTCTTACTTCTTGGTGGGGGGTGGGGGGAATGGGATGAGTGGCAGTGCTGGTGTGGAGTTGGGTTGAGTGGCAGTGCTGGAGCGGATGGGATCAGTGGCAGAGCTGGGAGGAGTTCTGATCAGCCAACTAAGGTGTTCTTGATCAAGGTCATCTGCTGATCTGAGAACTGTAGTGGGGACTTTTAATGGCAACTATAATCACAGGTAGTGTTACTCAGACTTTGTGGTGTCTCATAGCAGTGACATCTATGCTGAAATCAGGAGATAGGGTCTCCTCCAGCCCCACCCACTTCACATTCCTCACCAGTCATCTGACCTCTAGTATCTGCCCCCCAGCTATGCTGTGAACTGAATGGGTGGCTGTGAAGAAGCTGAGTGGGCGGCAGCAGGCTCCAGGAACAGCCCAGCTGCGTGGCTGCAAAAAGGCTAGGAGAGTGATGCGGGCTTCAGGAACAGCCCAGGATTTGGTGACCCCTGGCAAATCATCATTTGACCCCCGAGGGGGTCCCAACCCCCAGGTTGAGAACCACTGCCTTAGCAGATAGCAAGCAATACAATGATTTAGTCATTAGAACCGTGGTGGCATTCGGGGTCCTAAAAGGAACATTACATGGTGGAGATTGTTTGTCCTCGAGTGGACCAAGTGGCTTTTGACCAAATTGGCCTTTGTGTGCTCATAAGGCACTCTATTGAACATGTTTAAATCTGAAAAATACTCAGTTTGGACTTGGCCTAGTGGTTAGCACTCTTGCTATGTAAAAGGATAAGTTCACTTTTTTGAAATAATATATGCACACTTTTTTTCCCAGGTAAAAAAATATGCATTTATTTTTATATCTACTGAACACTGGTGCCATGCGGGTCTCCAGCAGATCTGCCAGTGTATCCATGTACCCATACATCCTGTAGAGGCAAGCAGATACAATCTGACAGGAAGAAAGAATGAACTACCATGGGGCTCCACAGTACCGTGGCAGTTTATTAAAAATTGCAAACAGACAGCCACAAAGGCTGTCGCATTTTGTAGTTTTTCCATTCACAAAACACTGTGAATGGATGACAGAGCCAGGCGGAGTATTTGTTGCAGAGTGTGACACTAACCGGGGGGGGGGGGGGGGTTAGAGATCCCTGCTAGCTTTCAGAACGGGTCATCGGGGGGCGGTGCATCTGTAACATGTTATACTCTGTGAACTTATCCTTTTAAATCTTACCAAAAATATTATCTGCATTTTCTTCTCCAGGATACGTGAGTGGCCTCCAGTTTCCTCCCACAATCCAAAAACATACTTGTAAGTTAATTGCCTTTCAACCATTTGAATACAGAATATACTGAATAACTACAGTAGGAACTTTAGACTGCAAACACCCTTGGAGGCAAGGCTTCATGTGAATACACTCAAAATTTTTGAGCCTATATAAAGTAATAAAAACAAAATAAGTAAAATCAGGCCCGTGCTTCCTGCCTGCACCTGTTTGAGGCTTTTTTGCTTGGTCCATCCAGCTCATGTTTTCTGAAGAGGTATCCTTCCTGTTGTACGGTGTGGGTTGGAGGAGGTGGAGGAGGGGCATTGTTCTGTGCTGGAGCTGAGCGAGATCTCCGGGCCTCCCCTGGTGCTTGGTTTGGGTCCTTAGGACGAGGTCTTCTTCGGGGTTTGGGTCGATCTCTTGCTCTTGGTCGATCGGGCCTGGGCGCCCTTTCTGGAAGCTTTTCCACGCCATTAGGTAAGCGGGCTGGAGAATCCCGATTCTAAAGAATAAGGGAACCTTAGCAGTAAACTGCAGAATAACACACAGCACAACTTTCTCTCTCCATAAGTCCACATAATATGCATCACAATAATAATCAGGAATTCCAGTTCAAGCAAAATGTTTTAAAATTAAGAGTTTTTCTCTAGTTATAATATTCTAAGAATTAAGAAAGATTTGCACTAGTTCTACAACATTTAAAAATAAAAAGTGTAAGGCATCACTGAATGTTGGGGGCATGAAAATATATTGTCTTCTATACAACAAAACAGAAAGTAGTTGACTATGGTTATTATTAGCAGGTTACCTAAATGTCTCTTCTCTGTTTAAGAAGAAAGATGATCCTTTTTTTTTTTTTGTTTACAGCAGGGCTCCCCAGGCCGTGGACCAGTGCTGGTCTGCGCCCTGTTTGAGGCCGGGCCGCACTGAAGGAGCTGAGCGGCAGGCCAGCAGAGACCAGGCTTGTTGACATCATTGCCCACTTCACTGCTGATAGGTCCGCCTCCATGGGATTCTTAATCTCATAGGTGCGGAACTCAGTGTAATCAACTGTGCATGTGACAGTTTTCCACTGGCGCCTGACTTGTAATGCTGGATTCCTGCTGAGGCCGTAGCGCTCTGGAGAGGCTGCAAGAGGCTTTACTTGTA
Organism: Aquarana catesbeiana; assembly: GCF_042186555.1. Classification (NCBI taxonomy): domain Eukaryota; kingdom Metazoa; phylum Chordata; class Amphibia; order Anura; family Ranidae; genus Aquarana; species Aquarana catesbeiana. The sequence continues at coordinate 53,905,764 of NC_133332.1, forward strand.
GTAAGTTCTTTCACTGCACAAGAAGAACCCATACAAATTGGCCTTACAAAGTGACACGCTGCATCTGGTTGCTGTGGTGGAAGGCTACAGTGGCGAGTGACACTGATTCGGCATTATAGTGAGTTGAAGTATTCCATTATATATTAAAATGAAATAATGCCTTTCAATCATCCTGACACCAGATCAACTCCAGACCCTGGAAAAATATTCTTCCACCAGTGGTCCCTGGTGCCAAAAAGATTGGGGAACGCTGGTTTACAGTACAGGGCAAACTGCACAGATATAGGAGAAGCCAATCCCCGGCAGTAAGAAGCTCTTTCTAGGGCATGTTGGCCAGCTCACCTTCGGCTTTATAATTGTTTAGTACTGATTACATATACCTCGGTCAGTATGTGTCATGCTTCATACACAGGGAATACTTACTGCAGGGTCTTTCTGTGATGCTTCTTTTTCCTGTAGCTGTTCTACAATGTCAGCAAGTGTCGCCTTTCTACATAGGGATAAAGATCACACTGTTAGTTGTTTGCAGGTCACTGACAAATGACAATGATCATTTCCTAACCACTCAGCTTGTCTCCTCATCACAGATCAGCAACTGAAAGACAAATCTCCACTCTCCAAATGTTCCAACACCAGGAAACAGTCCTACAAATAAAAGGGGGTCTATACTCTATACACCCCCCAATGTTTATATCACTCTCAGTATGCCTAAAAAGAACAAAAATGTAAACATGTAAAGCACCACACCTAAGCCCCCTTTCACATGGACGGACCGTCTATCCGTTTTTCTTCCATCCGTCGACGGACGACAATGCATTCCTATGGGCAAACGGATGACCATCCATTACCATCAGTTAACCTCCGTTTCCGTTTTTATCCTTTTTTTTTAACGTACAAAGCTATATCCAGTTCCGTCAAAACGGATATTAACTGACAATGTCCATCAATTAAGATCAGTTAAGATCCTTTTTGAAGAAATAATTCAAAGTTCATACTTTGACAAATAAAAAAACAAAGTGAAAAAACCTTTATTTTAAAAGGGTTATGCAGAATTTGAACATATCATGTGCTTTTGTGTCTTTTTATGCTATCAAAACACAATGAAATACCCAAATTAATGAATGAATAAATTTAAATTTGCGCTGCATTATATATATATATATATATATATATATATATATATATATATAGGTAGCCATGAAACTTCTCCTGATGGAGGTAGAAAGTAGTCGGCAAATTGTTCATGCATGGCAATGTAGGATGGGTGGAGCAATGCTTTCTAGGTAATTTCCTTAAATGCAAAGAAACTGCTGTAAATGGATGAAAACGGATACAAAAACGGATATAAATGTGTACATTAATGGATGAAAACGGATATTAACGGAACGGAAGACGGATGAAAACTGAGATTAACGGGACGGATGAAGATGGATGAAGCAACGGATAAGAACTGGTACGTTTTTAACGTGGCTAAACTGACGGTGCCCGTGTGAAAGGGGTCTAACACCTTACCAGCTTTCTGCCCTCTAGCTGCTGGTCATGGGACATAGAGCTCCTCACTAGTTCTGTGGCACATGACCATCCCCAAAGTGTGGCACAATGCCAAGGATTCATGAAAAATCAGATGTCTGTGTATCATTTTTAATAATCACTGCAGGAAGTATTATGAATAATATATTATGTGGCCAATAAAAGATCCACTTCAAGGTACCATAGATATTAGTTTCCACTTGTCCAGTACCTATCAGTTCAAAAGGTCCTGGAAGTAACCCGATAATGCTCCGTACACACGATCCAAAAATCAGACGACAGATTGTCCGTTTTTTTTTTTTTTTTTTTTGCATGCTAGTTGCATATCAAAAATGGAGAGGTTACTAAGTTATGAAAATTCTCGTACAACAGAATAAAAAAAAAAATAAAAAATCGGAAGTGATGTCACGTGTTGTAGTGTATTTTCAGACGACATCTGTACTGAACAAATGACAATCGTACAATCTGGTATCATACAAGAAAAATTTTTGTGCTTGTCCAATCATATAAAAATTGGATGAACTGCCGTGATTGGCTCTTGAAAGCTCTGTACGATAATCGGGTCATTAGTACAAATCACTTTGTAAGCAGTATTTTTCGCCCACTTCGGATCATGTGTAAGACTACCATCAACTACCACCTCAGGACACCACAGGTAATGTGAACCTGTGGCCAAAAAAGCAAAGTATTCTTAACGAGCATTAAATGGGCTTTAAAACAAGCTCTCACTCACCTATGTAGCTGCAGGCATTGCAAAGTACTTTATCCTCATATCACAACATAAACTCTGCACACTGCCCTATAAATCATGCGTCACGAAGGCAAGTAAAGGCTTATGGTGTGCACATTAAAACATTTTTTTATTGAGGCTCCTCATTAAGTCAGTAATCTGCATACAGTTCTTCACTCAGCATCTCCTTGTAGTTGACAACCGTCCCATCAACCTATGCTTCTTTGCAATATTAACAAGATGAACAATGAGCATGTTATGAAAAAGTGGTATTGGTAATGTGCAGGGCTTTTTTCCAGTGGGAACGTGGGGGGAATGCAGTTCCGGCACCTCCAGGACCAAATGTATGTAATAGCAAGGGTTGTGCTGGAGGGTCTATTGATGCTGTCTGCTGGGGGATTTATGGTCACTGGTGGGGATCTAAATTTGAGTGAGGTTCTATTATTGCTTGTGGGGGATCTGTTGTTGCTAGGGAGGGGGGGGGGGGGTGCCTTAGGCCCCTTTCACACTGAAGCGATGCGCTGGCTGGAGAGAAAAAAAACTCCTGCAAACAGCATCTTTGGAGCGGTGTATTCACCGCTCCTAAACCGCTCCTGCCCATTGAAATCAATGGGGCAGCGTGGCTATACCGCGGCTATATCGCCACTGTAGCGGCGCTATGCGAGCCGTTTCAACCCTTTTTCGGCCGCCAGCGGGGGTTAAAACCACACCGCTAGCGGCCAAATACCGCCGCAAAAGTGACGCTAAAAATAGCACCGTTTTACCGCCGACGCCCCCAAGCCCCAGTGTGAAAGGGGCCTTATGGTTCTTGTAGGGACCTACTGTTGAGGGAGAGGTCTATTGTTGCTGGCTGCTGGAGGGTCTATTAATGCTGACCGCTGGGAGATCTGTTTATGCTGCGGGGGGGGGGGGGGGTCTAATGTTGCTGGGGTGGATCTTTTGTTGCGGAGGGTGGTAATGAATTGTGGATGGTCCATTGTTTCTGTGTGAGTGGTCTATTGTTGTGTGGAGAACGATTGTTGCTGGGGGGAATTATATGGGGTGGGGACCATTGTTGCTGGGGGAGTCTATTATTGTGTGAGGGATCTATTGTTGCTGGGAGGGGAACCTATTGTTGTTGGGGTGGGGTCCATTGTTGCTGGGGGAGTCTACTGTTGTGTGAGGGATCTATTGTTGCTGGGGTGGGGTCTATTATTGCCAGGAGGGGAATTTTTGTTGCTTGGGAGGACCTATTGTTGTTGGGGTGGGGTCTGTTATTGGTGGGAGGGGAATCTATTGTTGCTTGGGAGGATCTATTATTACAGGGGTGGGGTCTATTGTTGCTGGCTCCAGTGCATCTATTTTTACTGCTTTTCTTGTTATTAAACAAATTCCATACAAATTATTTAGCAAATGATACTTGGGGCAGTACTGGGAGGTGGGTAGGGGGTGGAATCAAGGGACGGTGCTTGGAGGTGGGTAGGGGGCGGAGACAAGGGGGGGGACTCAGAAGGGGGCAGTTCCTGCACCTATTCTTTGAGAAAAAAAGCCCTGGTAACGTGTAATAAAGACACTCAGGAAAAACAAACAACTACACAATACAAATGAGGAAATCTGTGTGATAGTCTGAAAGGACTGGAAGTAAAAAAAAAGGAGCTTCTAAGTGTTAAAATTTTAATTGAGTGGGATGGAAAGAATATGGCCAATTCTTCAATGTTTGAATATAATGGAGAAAAAAACCCACTATCGCTCATCCCACCAAGCAAAGCATCCCAATAATCAACAACTGTCCTCGTGTATTCCTTGCTCTACACACAGCCAACTGTTATGTCATTTCAGGCAAAGAACGGAATCTCCTTACCCTCCTGATTTGTCAGGCTCGTTCTTTGGCGTCTCCTGCTCACTGGACTCTTGTTTCTCTGCCTTCCTCTCATGCCGATCTCTCCTCCTTTCTGTCTGCTCCGGTTTTGGCGTTTCTTGTTCACTGGACCCCTGTCTCTCCAGCCTTTTGTCATGTCTGTCTCGTCTCCTCCTTTCCTCCTGATGCTCTGGTTTGGGAACCTCCTGCTCACTGGACTCCTGGCGTTCCAGTTTACGATCATGCCTGTCTCTCCTCCGCTCGTTATGACGATTCGACTTGCTCTCTGCTTTCTCCACAGTCAAAGTGGCCATACCTTGAGCAAATCTGATCTCTGCTCTTTGCCCACGGGTTCCTTCCTGAGCAGGCTGAATCTTCTCGGTTATCTTGGCCTCCACATGATCTATCTTTGGCTGAAGTCTCTCCGGCTTCATCTCTTGACGCACATACCCTACCCTTGATTCTCCCCTCTCTGTCCGGGTTCTGTGACTCTCCAGAGGGATCCCATTAGGAACAGCTAGAGTGTCCTTCTGCTCCAGCTTAGTCTCAGACTTTTCATGGAATGGCTGTTGGACAAGAGGTGATGGTCGAGATGAAAAGTCTGTGGTATCTGGGAAAACTTTTCGGCCAAGGAGCGGAGTTGCGGGTTGTTTGCTTTGCTCAGCTTTCATCTTTTCCAGCTACAAAAGGGAGAATGCAGAAGAGGTTATAATGCCACAATGTAGTACTGAGAATTTTGGCTAAATTTTAAAGCTAAACTCCATGTAGACATAAAAAAACAATTAAACTATTCAATAGAAAAATCCCTTTATTTTTGCACAAAATTAGCAAAGATTACTAATTCTGTAACCCTCTACACAGCAGGGACAACACTCAGGGTTCTATTGTTTTGCAAGTGATGGGTGTGAAAATGCATGCAGGAGGGATGCGCTAATCAGCGTGCTACTGCTCCTTCATTGTCCAATCACAGGGTAGGGTGGGTCCTGGACTAAACTGTGTTGCTTAAAGGAATGCTGTACTGACAAAGCTGTGGTAAACAACACTCACTGACCATTTTATTAGGTACACCTTGCTAGTACCGGGTTGGACCCCCTTTAGCTTTCACAACTGCCTTCATTCTTTTTTATTTTGGTCCATATTGACATGGTAGCATCACGAGTTGCTGCAGATTTGTCGGCTGCACATCCATGATGCGAATCTCCCGTTTCACCACATTCCAAAGGTGCTCTATTGGATTGAGATCTGATGACTGTGGAGGCCATTGGAGTACAGAGACCTCATTGTCATGTTCTAGAAATCAGTGGTGAGATGATCTGAGCTTTGTGACATGGTACATTATCCTGCTGGAAGGAGCCATCAGAAGATGGGTACACTGTAGTCATAAAGGGATGGACATGGTCAGCAACAATACTCAGGTAGGCACTGGATATTTTCTCTTTTTCGTACCATTCTCTGTAAACCCGAGAGATGATTGTGCGTGAAAATCAGAGTAGTTCAGAAGTTTTTGAAATACTCAGACCAGCCTGTCTGGCACCAACAACCATGCCACGTTCAAAGTCACTTAAATCCCCTTTCTTCCCCATTCTGATGCTCAGTTTGAGCTTCAGGAAGTCATCTTCACCATGTCTAGATGCCTAAATGCATTGAGTTGCTGCCATGTGATTGGCTGATTAGCAATTTGAGTTACCAAGCAATTGAACAGGTGTACCTAATAAAGTAGCCGTTGGGTGCATGTTAAAGCTAGGTTCACTTAAAAAATAAATAAATGCACATATTTTTACAGGGAAAAAAAATTGCATTTTTTTTACACAGCAGCTTGCAAAGCATTGTCAGGCTCCCGTAGACTCTTCCTCCGGCTCCCTACCTGTACAGAGAAGCTTGGAGAGCTGAATTAGGGGTCAATGGACTACAAATGCAGCGAGTACCGCGCTTCTATTCTATTGAGAACTACAAGTCCATCTGTCATGATGGCAGACAAAACTTTTAGCCTAATAATTCACAAAACTATGTTAATGCAGTTATAACATGTAACATGTTGAAAAGGCAGAATTACCCTTAAATTTGAATACATATTCTCGTTTAGGTGTTCTTCAGATTTGCCTATCCTAAGGTTTAAAGATATTTATAAGTTTGTTACAAAAAAGACAAATATCAGCCCTCGTCAGATTAAGAATTAAGATCAAGAATGCAGCAGTTTTTCAGTCTCTGGCAACCTTGATTTGGTAACAAATGCCAAGCAGTGTTCATAAGCTGAAACCAGGTAGGAAGACTCAGCCTCGTGCTCTCCATCATTCCTCAAGGGTCAGCCTGAGGCAGATTCTGCCCACACAGTTTCAGCTTATCTGACACCAGTAACAATCAGCAGTGCCGGAGGCTACAAGACATGAGCATGTAAAGGCTGGGCAGTTCAAGGTGGGAATTGCTGGGTTCACAAAATATTTATTTTGTGCAGAAGCCCATAAACTGGCTGATGCAAACTCACTTTGGTCTCCAGACATCTATATGTGCACCTTTTAAAGAGGTACAAAAATATGAGCGATGGCACTGCCAACTTTTGCTTTAATCACTTGAACTCTGAAGGTTTTACCCTCTTCATGACCAGGCCATTTTTTGCTTTTTAGCACTGCGCTATTTTAACTCGAAACTGCGTGGTCATGCCATGATGTACCCAAAAATGACATTTATATCATTTTTTTCACAAAAATAGAGCTTTCTTTTGGTGGTATTTGATCACCACTGAGTTTATTTTTTATTACATAAATGAAAGAAAAAAAATCTCGAAAATGTTGAAAAAAAACCCCAATATTTTCTAATTTCAGCTATAAAACATTAAAAAAAAGAGAAAAATCTTGCAAGCTACAGCATTTTTACGACGTTCATACAATACAAATTGTGAGGGGAAAAAGGTATATAGATGTATATACACCAGACCAGCTCCTAACACTGATCACAAACCCATATTATATATATATATATAATTATAATGTGTGCAAATAATAGTGTTTTCTTACAAAGTGTTGCGCTGTGTCATCAACAAAAAAAACTCCATATAAATCAAAATACCGTACTTAAAGGAGAAGTCCAGCCTGAGCTCATTTTGGCTTGTCTTCTCCTCTGGATCACAGGAGTGAAATTAGTTTTGCACTCCTGTGACCCGTTTTCAGCAGAGAGCGGTCTGAAGTCCATTCTCTGCTGACGTCACTGGAATCAGTCCAGACACCACGTCATCACGACAATGGAAGTCTGGATCCGCCGGGTGCCTGGACTGATAGCCGTTTCAGCATCTCAATCAGCCACTGAGATGGCCACTCCCCGCCCCTCCACAGCTCAGCGCTCCAATGAGCGTAGAGGAGCAGAGAGGAGAGCTGCTGATTGACAGGCAGCAGCTCTCTGCTCGGGGAGCCGAGAGAACCGAGCCATCGGCGGTGTTCAATGGCTCGGTTCTCAGTGCAGAGACGCCGGGGGACAGATGCAGAATCCACCTAGGTAAGTATGATGGAGGAAAAACTGGATTCCCATACTTCTCTTTTAATTCCTAATCATAAACATCAGCAGATAGTTGAAAAAAACGTGCATACATCAAAATTCCATGCAATAGATAAAGTGCAACAAAGTCCATATAAATGTGCAGAACAAATCTCCCTCAAGTGATTGATAACGTGATCACATAAATGGAAATAACAACGTCCAACCACCTCCAGGTCACCTCATTTGTGCTCCCTAATCATTCCCTCTGTTTGTCAACACAGGACTCTGGGCTGTGATTGGACACAGCCGATCAGCAGGTCTTGGGCATAAATCATTGACCGGGACCTGCTGTGTTCAATTACAGCGGGAATCAGCAGAGGGGGGCCCTGCTGAACCTGGAAGAAGACAGCGACTTCTGTAAGCAGTTAAACCTGAACTCCAAGAATCATCTTTTTTTTTTTTAGATTTACATTGGCCCAGCTTTGTTACATCATAACTCTGCAGACATTCACTCTACAGTCAGCGCTGGTCTCTTCTGGGTGCTGCTCACGTGACTTGCCATATGTATACTGAACACGGGATTGTATGCTCGGTACCTCCGCCATTCAGAGAACGTCTTGTGTTTTTTGCAACAAAAAAAAAAAAAAGTGTTCTCTGATTGGACAAGACAGAAAGGGGATAGATGACGTCACAATCTCAGTCTCATTCTCTGGGTGGCAGAGAGCTGAGCAGGTAACCCCATGTGTTCAGTATATAAATGGAAAGTCACTTGAGGAGCACCCAGTAGAGACCAATGCTGACTGACACATGGATTTCCTCCAGGCATTCTGATTGATTCCCACATTCCAAAGACATGCTGCTAGGTTACCTGGCTCCTATCTAAATCGGTCCTAGTATATGTAATGTGCATGTGAAGTAGGGATCTTAAATCGTAAGCTCCTTGAGGACAGGGATTATTGTGAATGTACATTATATAAAGCACTGTATAAATTATTCGGCACTATATAAATACTAGATAATAAATACAAATAAAATGAACTTTCCTAGAACTGGAATATTGGCTTCCTTCAGACCTGTTTTTATTTTTTTAATAATAAAGCTTTGATTTCTCTTACTGTAGTGAGGCGCCTCAATGAGCTGAACCTCTCCTCCCAGGCGGCTGCAGTTTTACGGAAGGCTTCATGCCGTCTGATCAGCTGCTCCACCTCGTCCACGCTGTTCCCCAGCTCCGGGCTCTTCACTATGGGCTCCTGAGCAGTTAGCCAGGCCTCAGCTACTCCGGCTTCCTGGGCAAACTGGTGCACTTCCAGCACTAGGAGGACAAATCCACACAAGTCAGAGTTAAACCAAAAATGTTCTCCAGAGGCTCACAGAAAAATAATTTCAAAAAAGTGCCCAGACACACTTAGGGTTATTTACTAAAGGCAAATAGATTGCAATGCAATGCAGTTGCACCAGAGCTTAGTAAATGAGGGAAAGCTCTGCTGACTTTCATCATCCAATCATGTGCAAGTAAAAATGCTGTTTTTTTTAATTTTCCTTGCACATGATTGGGTACTCGTTGCAAAGTGAAGCTTTGCCCTTGCAGAGGGCAACTGCAACTTTGCAAAGTGCACAGTCTATTTGCCTTTAGTAAATCAACCCCATAGACTGCCTACGGCTGCTGTTTTTTACATTCCCGCAGTTATAGAAAGAATAGGGTAAGTTAAAGGGAAGTTTTCTGCTAGGACCTAATAAATGGATGCAATTGAAATGATGTCTTGCTCTTTCTACAGCAGACCACAGAGCAGCAACTTCAATTCACAATCTACAGGGAACAGTGAAATGTCACTGAGAGTTTCCAGCTGAATGTATTAGGGGACGTTCACACTATGTGCAGTGATCTGCATTTTTCTGCATTAGATAAGCACAGGTCACTGCTAAAGCACAGAAAATAAATTGTGTGTTACCGTGCATGCTACTGTGGACCTAGTCTTACCTGGAAGACTGGACCAAGAAAGTAATTGCCATAAAGCGATCTTGTATTTTATCGTAGCCTCCCTGGCGGTTTTCCCGAGTGTGGCTCGGGGTTAAAATTCAGTACCATTAGCAGTAACCCCGAGCCACACTCGGGATCGCATTGCAGGATCCTGGGGCGGTGTTACTTACCTTGTCCCCGGGATCCTGCGATGTCCCCCCGCAGTGTCCGAGGGCTCCGTCCTCCTCCGAAGCCTCTCTGTGCCAGGCTCCGTTCCCTGCGAGCGGTGCGACGCACAGGGGCGGAGCCTGGCGGCAAATTAAAAAAAAAGTAAAAATCATAACACATACAGTACTGTAATCTTACAGATTACAGTACTGTATGAAATGATTTCACATCCCTTTTGTCCCCAGTGCTTTGTCCTATGCCCTGCATGCAGTTTTACATGATATACACTGTTCTTTCTGCCTGGAAACTGGAGATTGTCCATAGCAACCAAAAAGTGTCCCTTTACGTCAAAAGTGGCTTTAGACCAGCTAGAAAACAGCGATAGTAAATTAGAACACTTGCAGAATTGAGCGATAGTGAATTGTGGGGAAATTTATTTTATTACTATTTTTTTTTTTTTTTTAAATTATTTATTTTTATTTATTATATTATAATTTATGTTTTTGTGTTTCAAACTTTATCATACCCGGGATATCTACTAGACTCTGGTTTGGACAGATTTAAGTGTGTTATTGTTAAGATTTACAGACCTACAATATAAAACGCCAAATTTCCATGCAAAATAATGGTACCGCTTTCAGCACCTAAAATCCGAAATAATCATACCGCCAGGGAGGTTAATGTAACAGATATAAGAATCTACAGTATGTCCTGTAAAAATCTGTGGGGGGCGCAATGTCCAAATTACCACTCATGTTATTAGTTTCACTGTCGGTTGACAAAAAATAAATGACAAAAAACACACAAATTCATGCAAGCATCGGTACTTTTAAAAGCAACGAGTGTAGGTACTTAAATTTGATTTGGTATCAGCCTCTTGCTGTATAGCAGAGCTCGGAGTGGGAGAGGGAGGAGCAGCACAAGAAGGAGCCAATCAGCTGTGCCCCAGTGTTCATGTACCAACAGGGAACATGCTGCTCACATGCAGGGAGGCTTCAATGTCTGCTCTGCTGATCCAGCAGTAAAAACAGTGTACAGGGGGTCCCCTAGTTACAAACATCCGACTTACAAATGACTCCTACTTACAAACGGAGGGAGACAACAGGAAGTGAGAGGAAATCTACCCCTAGGAAGGGAAATTCACTCCTGTAAGAGCTATTATGGGGAAAAGGTACCTCCACTGATGCTTTATCACCAAGGCTTGTTTCCACAACAACCCAAAATTTTCAAAATCCAATTGTCATGGGGACAGAAAGTGGGGTGAAATCTTCTGAACAGGGGCACAGACAGCAAAACAAATGTTACAGGGGTGTTAACCCTTCCCTATGCTATCCAAAAAGCTGAAAAATATTTTTTTTGGCTGGAGCTACACTTAAAAAATGTACCTGTTCTGACTTACAAACAGATTCAACTTAAGAACAAACCTACAGTCCCTAACTTGTTTGTAACCCGGGGACCACCTGTATACAGTGCCTTGAAAAAGTATTCATACCCCTTGCAATTTTCCACATTTGGTCATTTTATAACCAAAAACGTAAATGTATTTTATTGGGATTTTATGTGATAGACCAACACAAAGTGGCACATAATTGTGAAGTGGAAGGAAAGTGATAAATGGTTCTCAAAATGTTTTACAAATAAATATGTGAAAAGTGTGGTGTACATTTGTATTCAGCCCCCCTGAGTCAATACATTGTAGAACCACCTTTAACTGCAATTACAGCTGCAAGTCTTTTTGGGGATGTCTCTACCAGCTTTGCACATCTAGAGAGTGACATTTTTGCCCATTCTTCTTTGCAAAATAGCTCAAGCTCTGTCAGATTGGATGGAGAGTGTCTGTGAACAGCAATTTTCAAGTCTTGCCACAGATTCTCAATTGGATTTAGGTCTGGACTTTGACTGGGCGATTCTAACATATGAATATGCTTTGATCTAAACCATTCCATTGTAGCTCTGGATGTATGTTTAGGGTCGTTGTCCTGCTGGAAGGCGAACCTCCACCCCAGTCTCAAGTCTTTTGCAGACTAACAAGTTTTCTTCTAAGATTGCCCTGTATTTGGCTCCATTCATCTTCCCATCAATTCTGACCAGTTTCCCTGTCCCTGCTGAGAAAAAGTAACATTTTGGTCTCATCTGACCAGAGCACCTCCTTCCACGTGTTTGCTGTGTCCTCCACATGGCTTCTCGCAAACTGCAAACGGGACTTCTTAGGCTGCTTTCACACTGAGGCAGTTTTCAGGTGTTTAAGTGCTAGAAATAGCCTCTAACGCCTGAAAATCGCCTCCCCATTTATTTCAGTGTGACTTTTCACACTGGGGCGCTTGTGGGACATTCTGAAAAGTCCTGCAAGCAGCATCTTTGGGGCGGTTTGGGTATACACCGCTCCCAAAACGCCCGGTCCATTAAAATGAATGGGCAGCGCTTCGGCATCGCCGCAACACGAGCACCTTTAACCCTTTCTATGGCCGCTAGTGGGGGGGTTAAAAGCACCCTGCTAGTGGCCGAAAAGAACCCCCGGCGCGTTCAGTGTGAAAGTAGCCTTATGGCATTGTTTCAACAATGGCTTTGTTCTTGCAACTGTTCCATAAAGGCCAGATTTGTGGAGTGTACTACTAATAGTTGTCCTGTGGACAGATTCTCCCACCTGAGCTGTGGATCTCTGCAGCTCCTCCAGAGTTACCATGGTCTCTGATTAATGCTCTCCTTGCCCGGCCTGTCAGTTTAGGTGGACGGCCATGTCTTGGTAGGTTTGCAGTTGTGCCATACTCTTTCCATTTTCGGATGATGGATTGAACAGTGCTCCGTGAGATGTTCAAAGCTTGGGATATTTTTTTTTTATAACCTAACCTTGTGTTAAACTTCTTCACAACTTTATCCCTGACCTGTCTGGTGTGTTCCTTGGCCTTCATGATGCTGTTTGTTCACTAAGGTTCTCTAAGAAACCTCTTAGGGCTTCACAGAACAGCTGCATTTATACTGAGATGAATTAAAACCCAGGTGGACTCTATTTACTAATTAGATGACTTCTGAAGGCAATTGCTTCCACTAGATTTTAATTAGGTGTACCAGAGTAAGGCGCCTTTCACACATACGGACCATTCGTCTGTTTTTCATCCATCCGTTGACGGATGAAAAACGGACATCAATGCATTCCTATGGAAAAACAGATGACATCCATTTTCATCCGCTTTCGTCAACATCTGTTTTTTTGAACAGAAGAAAGCCCTTTTTTTCCATCCGTCAAAAAAATGGAACAGACGAAAAACGGATGTTAACGGATGACATCCGCTTACATACGATCCTCTGACATCCGTTTTTAAACCCTTTTTTTTCCTTCTTTAAACACTTTATATTAGCTGGTTGCTAAGGAGGGGGCTGGGAAGCCAGTGAGCCGCCGCATCCTTAACAACTGATGAGTCGAGTCATCAGCTGTCAGCGGGCTTCCCCGCTGACAGCTGAATGTAAAAAAAAAAAAATTGCGAACCCCCCCCAGGTCAGGAAAGGGAGGGGATGAGCGAGCACAGACCCCGACAACCACCGGCTGGGGTTGTCGAGTTGAGGCCCTTGTCCACATCAACATAGGGGCAGGGTGCTTTGGGGTGAGGGGGCTGACAGCTGATGACTCATCGGTTGTTATGGACGTGGCGGCTGGCTTCCCGGCCCCCTCCTTAGCGACCAGCTATATACAGTGTTTGAAGTGCAGTAACTTTTTGTTTTTTGTAAAAAACAGATGAAAAACTGATGAATACGTCATCCGTTTTGACATGACTGATGAAATTAACGGTCCGTATGTAAGAAAGGGGCCGAAAGGGGGCTGAATACAAATGAACGCAACGCTTTTCAGATATTTATCTGTAAAAAATTTTGAAAACCGTTTATCATTTTCCTTCCACTTCACAATTATGTGCCACTTTGTGTTGGTCTATCACATAAAATCCCAATAAAATACATTTACGTTTTTGGTTGTATGAATATGAATACTTTTTTAAGGCACTGTAGCTCCTCATATTGCTACAACTAAATGATATCACTGCGTCACTAAGCCATCTACAGGTTCTTCGCTATAGCGCTGTATCATTAACCCTTCCATAAAACAAAAGAAAAAATGTTGCGCTGTCAAAATAGTGATATATAATAAAGTCTTTCCTCAATATATTATCAGAGGATATAAACCGTTAAAGTCCTTCACATGATCCAAAACACATTATATGTTTAAAGTTGAAAGTGTTCAAAAACCGTGTCACATATAATCAATTACAATGAGATCACTAAGCGCAATTTCCCCATATATACCTTCCATAAAACTGCCAGCCTATTCTGGTCCCGCAACGCTGGCACATCTATTTTAGCGGTGGGAATATATAAAAACAAAATGGAAACTGCATGAACATACACCCCCCCCCCCCATCAGATGTGGAAAACCAATTTAAAGGGGCAAGACCTGGGATTTCGAGCCATTTTCCCCAGATTTATTGACACTTATGCCTCGTACAGAAGATCGGAATTTCCGACAACCAAACCGTGGATTTTTTCCGACGGATGTTGGCTCAAACTTGTCTTGCATACACACGGTCACACAAATGTTGTTGGAAATTCCAAACGTCAAGAACGCGGTGACGTACAACACGTACGACAAGTTGAGAAAAATTAAGTTCAATAGCCAGTGCGGCTCTTCTGCTTGATTCCGAACATGCGTGGACTTTTGTGCGTCGGAAATTGTGTACACACGCTCGGAATTTCCGACAACAAGCCTTGTTGTGAGAACCTGAAATTTGAGAACCTGCTCTCAAACAGTTGTCGGAAATTCCGACAGCAAATGTCCGATGGAGCCTACACACGGTCGGAATTTACGGCAACAAGCTCACATCCAACATTTGTTGTCGGAAGTTCCGATCGTGTGTACGCGGCATTAGAATAGGCATTGCGGTGTTGGATATTCTTCTCAATCAACAGACACATGTTCATTTGATCCATTGTTGGCTGTTTGTGGGAGGGGGTCTTCCCAGTAGTAGTATGTAGTGGAAGTATAGCCACTTCCGGAAGGTTTACCCCCTTCATGACCAGGCCATTTTTTGCAAGACACAGCACTGCGTTACTTTACCTGACAATTGTGAGGTCATGCAGTACTGTACACAAATAAAATGTGTCGCAAATAGAGCTGTCTTTTGGTGGTATTTGATCACCACTGAGTTTTTTATTTTTTGTGCTATAAACAAAAAAAGGTTGTCAATTTTGAAAAAAAAAAAAAACACAAAAAAAAATATATTTTTTTTATTTTCTACTATAAAAAATATCCCCCAAAAAAATTTCTTCATAAATTTAGGCCAATATGTATTCTGCTATATATTTTTGGTTAAAAAAATCCCAATAAGTGTATATTGATTGGTTTGCGCAAAAGTTATAGCGCCTACAAACAATGGTATATATACTGGAATTTGTATTTATTCATTTTTTTTACACTAGTAATGGCAGTGATCAGCGACTTATAGCGGGACTGTGATATTGCGGCGAACAATCTGACACTTTGTGGGAGCCAGTGACACCAATACAGTGATCAGTGCTAAAAATATGCAGGGTCACTGTACTAATGACACTGGCTGGGAAGGGGTTAAACATCTAGGGCAATCAAAGGGTTAAATGTGTGCCTAGCCAGTGTTTTTTTGTGTACTATGTTTGGTGCTTTCCCTGTGACAATTCACAGCAAAAGCAGCGTGCTGGCAGCGTGTGCATGTGCCCCCTACCCGGAAGTGCCGGATCACCTACTAGGTACATGATCAGGCGCAGGAGAGCCGCTTTGCCGCCGTACATCCTTGTGATGCGGTCGGCAAGTGGATTGCTTGCAGGCTTGAAATAGAGCCCTAAGGATAGCCTGTTGTACATGTTGGTCCATACATTCATCCCTCAAAACCCTAAAAACACATACCACGGGGGTTTTTGTAACTGGGATATGAAAGAAGGACTTTCTTTGGGAAGCAACTAAGTGCCAGTATGGTTCTAATTTTGGACAACGCCAAAGCATATGTAACAGGTCCCCATGGTCTTATTTGCATCTGTGACAAATAGGAGTGGAGCATTTAAAATAATAGTTCTCAAAAGTAAATGGAGCTGGGATAAAGAGGTGGAGTGAGGTTAAAGAGGAACTTCGTTCTACCTAGCAAAAAGATCAATTTCTAAAGCTGCCCATAGATGGATCAAAATTCAGTGGGTTCAGCAGGGACTGGCCATCTATGGTTATTCCTATTCAGTGTATTCTGACAGTAGAGGAGATCCCACTGTCAGAATACAATAACACATTGGGGAGGATTCCTCCATCCACCTTCCTTGTGTGGATGGGGGAATCCATTCAGTATTTTCTGTTGATGGGAAAAAAAAACTGATCCATGTATGGCCAGCCTAATCCTGGATTTAAAATGCATCCATGCATATAAAAACATACTTACTAGTCCATGGAGTCTAATTTTGTCCGCCTGGCAGCCACAATTTTCCCTCACTCCTTTGCAGCCATCTTTGACTGAGATACAATGCATGCGCAGAGACTCTGCAGCATATATGCGCATGTGTGAGATCTGCAGGTTTCTGATGGGTCCCATAGACTGGCAGACTTGCAGGGTGTCTGCGCATGTCTGGCTGAGAATCTTGCATATGTAGAGAAGGCCATGGTTCTCTGCCAGTCCACGGGACTGCTAGATACCTGTGGCTTTCTGCTTATGCGCAAGTTGGCATGAGCTGAACACTGGGCCTATGTCATTCTCACGTAGACAAGTATTCAGGAACTAAAACAGAAATGTAGGTATTTATTGTTCACATTTTCCCCCCAATTGTTTAAGAGGGAGTGGGGAGCAAAAAACAAAGAAAAAGTAACAGCACAACTTACCAGCCAGCCTGCAACAAACCGAATTGTTCTGTTTTAGAGTTTATAAGAGTTGGGACTGTAATTAATACTGGGGTGCTTTGTAGCGCACTCTGCAGTTTACGCATGTATTTGCAAATGCGTGCAAACTAAACCTCTGTTTTTAACATGAACTGTTCAACAGAATAATTTGGTTTGTTGCAGGCTGGTAAATGGAGCTGGGAATTTTTCTTTGTTTTTTTCCCTTTTCTTTTTTTTTTTCTTCCAAACAAGGTTTAAAAAAAAAAAAAAGGTACATACAGTATAAGAATATGTCAGTCATACAATTGGTATGTTATAAGAATGAACATAAGAGATATTACATGTAGATTGCAGACCAACAAGCCGCCATTATACAAAAACAAGGAAGACCGCGTATATCGAACATCTGTCAACTAGCGTCAAATATCTGGGTAAATCTCAATCAAATAACAGGAAGGGTATTTGAGGAATTAAAAATGTTATATACCGTATATACTCGAGTATAAGCCGACCCGAATATAAGCCGAGGCACCTAATTTTAGCACAAAAAACTGGGAAAACTTATTGACCTAAGTTTTATAAGCCTAGGAAGAGAAATGCAGCAGCTACTGTAAGTGGAAAAGAGGGTCAACAATGCCCATTTGCAGCCTCACTGTGCCCATTTGCAGCCATAGGTCCCCCAAACTTCAAACTTGGTAGTTAAAGGGTTCCTAGATGCCCCCTAGCTGCAGCCAAAATTTGGGGTCTCTGGACCCAAAGGATCCGAAATGACATTGCTGCAGATGGACACAGTTGACAGACTTTGGAGCCCCATACTTCGGGGCCACTTGGTGCTTGGAACAGCAAATTTGGTGTACAAACCCAGGGGAACGAGCACTACAACACATCCAAAGCTGGGGATCCTAGCACCAAGTGGCCCCGAGAAACGGGGCCCCAAAGTCTGTTTGGAAAATGTCAAGCACTTTTCTGTAGTAGAGAATGACATTTTCTGAATCGAATTTTGGGCCCCGTATCTCGGGGCCACTTGGTGCTAGGAACCCCAGCTTTGGATATGTTGTAGTGCACTGGGTTTGCACACCAAATTTGGGGTTCCTAGCACCAAGTGGCCCCGGGATATGGGGCCCCAAAGTCGGTTCAGAAAATGTAATTCTCTGCTGCAGAAAAGTGCTTGACTCGAGTATAAGCCGAGGGGGGCATTTTCAGCACAAAAAATGTGCTGAAAAACTCAGCTTATACTCAAGTATATACGGTATATATACCCTGGCAGAATTAATGATTTCTTGGCCATTTTTCAGAGAATATGAATGATAACACAAAAACTTTTCTTTCACTCATGGTTAGTGTTTGGCTGAAACCATTTATTATCAATCAACTGTGTTTACTCTTTTTAAATAATGGCAACAGAAACTACCCAAATGACCCTGATCGAAAGTTTACATACCGTCTTTTGCCCCCTTTAACATCAATGACAGCTTGAAGTCTTTTGTGGTATTTGTGGATGATGTTATTTATCTTCTCAGATGGTAAAGCTGCCCATTCCTCTTGGCAAAAAGCCTCCAGTTCCTGGAAATTCTTGGGCTGTTCTGCATGAACTCCATGTTTGAGATCTCCCCAGAGTGGCTCAATGATATTGAGGTCAGGAGACTGAGATGGCCACTCCAGAACCTTCACTTTATTCTGCTGTAGCCAATGACAGGTCGACTTAGCCTTGTGTTTTGGATCATTGCATTGTTGGAATGTCCAAGTATGTCCCATGCGCAGTTTCCTGGCTGATGAATGCAAATGTTCCTCCAGTATTATTTTGATAACATACTGCATTCATCTTGTCAACAATTTTGACCAAATTTCCTGTGCCTTTGTAGCTCACACATCCCCAAAACATCAGCGATCCACCTCCGTACCTTTCATAGGCATTGTTGACTCCTCTCCAAATGTAGCGTTTATGGTTGCGGCCAAATAGCAAAATTTTGGTATCATCACTCCAAATGTTTTTGTGCCAGAAGGTTTGAGTCTCTCTCATATTGTAAGCAGGATACTTTATGGCATTTGCGTAGTAATGCCTTTCTTCTGGCGACTCGACCATGCAACCCATCTTTCTTCAAGTGCCTCCTTATTGTGCACTCTTGAAACAGCCACACCACATGTCTTCTGAGAGTCCTGTTTTTCACCTGAAGTTATTTGTGTGTTTTTCTTTGCATCCCAAACTATTTTCCTGGCAGTTGTGGCTGAAATTTTAGTTGGTCTACCTGACCATGGTTTGGTTTTAACAGAACCCCTCATTTTCCACTCCTTGATTAGAGTTTGAACACTGCTTATTGGCATTCTCAATTTCTTGGATATCTTTTTATATCCCTTTCCTGTTTTATACAGTTCAACTACCTTTGATAATTCTTTGGCTTTCCCCATGACTCAGAATCCAAAAATGTCAGTGCAGCACTGGATAAAAGATGCAAGGGTCTGTCAGGAATCCAGAAATTCATTGACCTTTTACACACACACACACACTAATTACAAGGAAACAGATCACGGGTGAGGATGGTTACCTTTAATAGCCATTCAAACCCCTTTGTGTCAACTTGTGTGCATGTTATCGGGCCAAAATCACCAGGGTACGTAAACTTTTGATCAGGGTCATTTGGGTAGTTACTGTTGCTATTATGATTTAAAAAGAGTAAACTCAGTTGATTGATAATAAATGGCTTCAGCCAAACACTATTCATGAATGAAAGAAAAGTTTTTGTGTTATCATTCATATTCTCTGAAAAATGGCCAAGAAATCAAACTCTGCCAGGGCATGTAAAATTATGAGCACAGCTGTAAAAAAATAAATAAATATTATAATAAATATATATATATATATATATATATATATATATATATACACACACACACACACACACACACACACACACACACACTGAAAGAAAAAAGTATTTGAACCCCTGCTGATTTTGTACGTTTGCCCACTGGAAAAGAGATGATCAGTCTATAATTTTAATGGTAGGTTTATTTTAACAGTGTGCAACAGAATAACAATATCCAGAAAAAATGCATTTCAAAAAAGTTATAAATTGATTTGTATTTTAATGAGTGAAATAAGTATTTGATCCCCTATCAATCAGCAAGATTTCTGGCTCCCAGGTGTCTTCTATACAGGTAACGAGCTGAGATTAGGCACATTCTTGAAGGAAGTGCTTCTAATCTCAGAAATCTCAGTTACGTGTATAAAAGACACCTGTCCACTGAAGCAATCAGATTCCAATCTCTCCACCATGGCAAACAGCTGTCCAAGGATGTCAGGGACAAGATTGTAGACCTACACAAGGCTGGAATGGGCCTACAAGACCATCGCCAAGCAGCTTGGTAAGAGGGTGATAACAGTTGGTGCGATTATTCACAAATGGAAAAAACACAAAATAACTGTCAATCTCCCTCGGTCTTGGTCTGCATGCAAGTTCTCACCTTGTGGAGTTTTAGCCCCCGTTCACACCTATGTGAATTAGATGCGGCTTACACCGCATCCAATTAGCAGGACATTTTAAAATACATTCATTTGAATGTATCTGGTTCACATATTGGCGTTGCATTCGCACTGCGCATTGCACAAAAAATGTGTGCGTTTTTGGGCTTTGCGGTGCGAATTACAAGCCCATTATCTCCTATGGGAAGGCATCTGATTCGCAGATGCATTGCGTTCTGAACAAGGATTTTCTCCTTCTCCTCACTACACCTCCTCCTCTCTCCCCCCCCTCTCCCTGCTCACTGATCCGCAGCTATAACGCAAAGAAACCTTTGAACAACTGATTTTTATCTTCCCAGTGAAACCTGAGCTTCAATTCGCACCGCACATGTGTGAACCCAGGCTTAATGATCATGAGAACGGTGAGGAATCAGCCCAGAACTACACAGGAAAATCTTATTAATGATCTCAAGGCAGCTGGGACCATAGTCACGAAGGAAACAATTGATAACACACTGTGCCGTAAAGAACTGTGGGCAAACATACAAAATCAGCAGGGGGTCATATACTTTTCCCCCCTCACTGTGTGTGTGTGTATATATATATATATATATATATATATATATATATATATATATATATATATATATATATATATACACACACACACACACACACACACACACACACACACACACACACACAGCGGTGACGGAAAGTATTCAGACCCCCTTAAATTTTTCACTCTTTGTTATATTGCAGCCATTTGCTAAAATCATTTAAGTTCATTTCTTTTCCTCATTAATGTACACACAGCACCCCATATTGACAGTAAAACACAGAATTGTTGACATTTTTGCAGATTTATTAAAAAAGAAAAACTGAAATATCACATGGTCCTAAGTATTCGGACCCTTTGCTGTGACACTCATATATTTAACTCAGGTGCTGTCCATTTCTTCTGATCATCCTTGAGATCATTCTACACGTTTGAGTCCAGCTGTGTTTGATTATACTTATTGGACTTGATTAGGAAAGCCACACACCTGTCTATATAAGACCTTACAGCTCACAGTGCATGTCAGAGCAAATGAGAATCATGAGGTCAAAAGGAACTGCCTGAAGAGCTCAGAGACATAATTGTGGAAATGCACAGATCTGGCCAAGGTTACAAAAAAATTTCTGCTGCACTTAAGGTTCCTAGAAGCACAGTGACCTCCATAATCCTTAAATGGAAGACGTTTGGTACAACCAGAACCCTTCCTAGAGCTGGCCGTCCGGCCAAACTGAGCTATCGGGGGAGAAGAGCCTTGGTGAGAGAGGTAAAGAAGAACCAAAAGATCACGTTGGCTGAGCTCCAGAGATGCAGTCAGGAGATGGGAGAAAGTTGTAGAAAGTCAACCATCACTGCAGCCCTCCACCAGTCGGGGCTTTATGGCAGAGTGGCCCGACGGAAGCCTCTCCTCAGTGCAAGACACATGAAAGCCCGCATGGAGTTTGCTAAAAAACACCTGAAGGACTCCAAGATGGTAAAAAATAAGATTCTCTGGTCTAATGAGACCAAGATAGAACTTTTTGGCCTTAATTCTAAGCGGTATGTGTGGAGAAAACCAGGCACTGCTCATCACCTGTCCAATACAGTCCCAACAGTGAAGCATGGTGGTGGCAGCATCATGCTGTGGGGGTGTTTTTCAACTGCAGGGACAGGACGACTGGTTGCAATTGAGGGAAAGATGAATGCGGCCAAGTACAGGGATATCCTGGACAAAAACCTTCTCCAGAGTGCTTAGGACCTCAGACTAGGCCAAAGGTTTACCTTCCAACAAGACGATGACCCTAAGCACACAGCTAAAATAACGAAGGAGTGGCTTCACAA
Organism: Aquarana catesbeiana; assembly: GCF_042186555.1. NCBI lineage: Eukaryota > Metazoa > Chordata > Amphibia > Anura > Ranidae > Aquarana > Aquarana catesbeiana. Next base: position 53,927,661 of record NC_133332.1, read on the forward strand.
CAACTCCGTGACTGTTCTTGAATGGCCCAGCCAGAGCCCTGACTTAAACCCAATTGAGCATCTCTGGAGAGACCTAAAAATGGCTGTCCACCAACGTTTACCATCCACCCTGACAGAACTGGAGAGGATCTGCAAGGAGGAATGACAGAGGATCTCCAAATCCAGGTGTGAAAAACTTGTTGCATCTTTCCCAAAAAGACTCATGGCGGTATTAGATCAAAAGGGTGCTTCTACTAAATATTGAGCAAATGGTCTGAATACTTAGGACCATGTGATATTTCAGTTTTTCTTTTTTAATAAATCTGCAAAAATGTCAACAATTCTGTGTTTTTCTGTCAATATGGGGTGCTGTGTGTACATTATTGAGGAAAAAAATGAACTTAAATGATTTTAGCAAATGGCTGCAATATAACAAAGAGTGAAAAATTTAAGGGGGTCTGAATACTTTCTGTCCCCACTGTATATATATATATGTGTGTGTGTGTGTGTGTGTGTGTGTGTGTGTGTGTGTGTGTGTGTATATATATATATAGATATATATATATATCTATATATGCGGGAAGCAAGAGGGGGGGGGGGTGGAAGATAAGCACAAAACATCTGTTGAGGTTCGCCGAGGGAACATAAAGTGCAAAAAAGGGAGACTAGACAGGGGCTAAGCTGGTAACTGCATTGGGGAAAAAAGGGGGGTAGAGGAAATAGGGGGTAAAGTCATGATAAGGATAGGGAGGGAATGTAGACTGTCGCAAGATCCCTCTGATGGGGGCTCTCCCAAATTTTCCCCCTCCACTGAAGGGGTGTTACATATTGATCATCCAGAATCTTTGTTTTTTCACCCTTCCAGGTGCTCCTTGCTGTTAAGGCCAGTTATAGGTTGGGCCAGGTGCCATTTGTTTGTAGAAGGCGGCAGAAGACAGGTAGGTGCTAGAAATGGATGAAGAGTTACCACTGATCCACATCCATCTCCCTAGCCTTAGCTGGGTATGGTTTGTGATGCCCGGGCAACAGCATAGAGTTAATGCCGCGTACACACGGGCGGACTTTTCTCCGGACTAGGTCTGGCGGACTTTGACGGACTTTGCAATGGACTTTCAGAATGAACGGACTTGCCTACACACGATCAACCAAAGTCCGACGGATTCGTACGTGATAACGTACGACCGGACTAAAACAAGGAATTTCATAGCCAGTAGCCAATAGCTACCCTAGCATCGGTTTTTGTCCGTCGGACTAGCATACAGGCGAGCGGACTTTTCGACCGGACTCGAGTCCGCCGGAAAGATTTGAAACATGTTTCATTTCTAGGTCCGTCGAACTTTTGGGAAAAAAAAAAGTCAACTGGAGCCCACACACGATCGAATTGTCCAACGGACTCCGGACCAAGTATGCCGTAAAGTCCGGTCGTGTGTACGCAGCATAATAAGTAGAAATAAAATCTTTAGATTGAGTAGTTTGAATGATACTATTCATCTTTACAGGCATACTCAGGTAATCTGCTCTAATGCTGAACCATTAACTTTTCCATAGAGGTTGCAATTGGCTAAAAATGTGCACCATTAACCGTTCTATGGAAACAGTATTCCATGACAGTATTAAATTTTTGTGGCACCGGTCTAGCTGGCAGTAGGTTTCCTGGTAGATGCAGTTAAATAATAAGCACAGTTAAGGCCCCATACATTTTGCTCTTGTGTCTCCCCCGCATTCATGGGGGGGGGGCTGGGAGTCTAGAGAGTGGGAGCTGTAAAAGTTTCTATGGTAACATTAATCAGTTGGCAGGGGGTTGCCCGCCTCATTCAGGGAGGGAGATTAAGTAGGACATTCTGCAAAGTAATGCAGCATAGATCAAAAACAAAAAGGCAAGCTGGACTGGATGACATGCCTGTGGCTCAGATCAGGCGCACACACTTACTCTGCTGCAGCCATTCCCAGTGTTTGTGCCATTTGTCCAGCATCTCCTTCTTCTTTGCCATCAACCTGTCCAGGCTCTGCTTAATCTGAAATCATAAAGCATATAAAATCATGCATATTGTAGAAGAAGCTTGCTAAAGTTCTCCAAACAAAATTCGGGGCATTTTCGCTGCCAGATGCGTTTTTGTTTTTCTGCACACATTAAAATGAACATTTTAGGCCTGAGGATTAGTTAAAACCCCCAAACTGTATATATTTTCTGAAAGCGGAGACCCTAGAGAAAAAAATAGTCGCTGTTGTAATTTAAGTATGTTGTGCAACGGTTTATCACACATTATTAATAAAAAATACATTCAAGTTTAAGGATATCTATGGTCACAACATACGCTAACAATACAAATGGTAATTACGGTATTTTTGACAATCCAATACAAGCTTACTTGAAAAATATCCTTTTATGTTGCGTTCTGTCTGCTGATCGCTTTCCACAACTTCCCTCATTCCCTGCATACTTTGCAGCTTCTCCTCTGCTGTTTACTTTCTATTTCTAAGGGCTACATATCCCATAGTACCTTGCTGCCTGCAAGCAGTGCTTCCTGTACTGGCTCCGCCTCCTGAAACTCCTCCTCTCAGCACCACCGCATTTCAGAAGGCAGGCTCTGCTCAATACAGTGTATCCGGAAAATATTCACAGCACTTCACTTTTTCCACATTTTATTATGTTACAGCCTTTTTCCAAAATGGATTAAATTCATTATTTTCCCCAAAATTCTACAAACAATACCCCACAATGACAATGTGAAATTTACTAAATAAAAAACAAAAAGAATCCCATGTACATAAGTATTCACAGCCTTTGCTCAATACTTTGATTTAAGCTCCTTTGGCACCAATTACAGTCAAGTCTTTTTGAGTATGGTGCTACAAGCTTGGCACACCTATTTTTGGGCAGTTTCTCCCATTCTTCCTTGCAGGACCTCTCAAGCTCCATCATGTTGAATGGGGAGTATTGGTGCACAGCCATTTTCAGATCTCTCCAGAGATGTTCAATCGGGTTCAAGTCTGGGCTCTGGCTGGGCCACTCAAGGACATTCACAGAGTTGTCCCATAGCCACTCCTTTGTTATCTTGGCTGTGTGCTTAGGGTCGTTGTCTTGTTGGAAGATGAACCTTCGCTCCAGTCTGAGGTTCAGAGCACTCTGGAGCAGGTTGTCATCAAGGATGTCTCTGTACATTGCTGCATTCATCTTTCCATCAATCCTGACTAGTTATTATTATTATTATACAGGATTTATATAGCGCCAACAGTTTGCGCAGTGCTTTACAACATGAGGGCAGACAGTACACTTACAATACAAATCAATACAGGAGGGATCAGAGGGCCCACTAGTTTCCGCCACTGAAAAACATCCTCATAGCATGATGCTGCCACCACCATGCTTCACTGTACGGATGGTATTGGCCAGGTGATGAGCGGTGCCTGGTTTCCTCCAGACATGATGCTGCCATTTAGACTAAAAAGTTAAATTTCTGTTTCATCAGACCAGAGAATTTTGTTTCTCATGGTCTGAGAGTCTTTCAGGTGCCTTTTGGCAAACTCCAGGCCGGCTGTCATGTGCCTTTTACTTAGGAGCGGCTCCCATCTGGCCACTCTACCATACAGGCCTAATTGATGGAGTGCTGCAGAGATGTTTGTTCTTCTGGAAGGTTCTCCTCTCTCCACAGAGAAATGCTGGAGCTCTGTCAGAGTGACCATCAGGTTTTTGGTCACCTCCCTGACTAAGGCCCTTCTCCCCCAATCGCTCAGTTTGGTCAAGTTGCAAACTCTAGGAAGAGTCCTGATGGTTCCAAACTTCTTACATCTACGGATGATGGAGGCCACTGTGCTAATTGGGACCTTCAATGCTGTAGAAATTTTTCTGTACCCTTCCCCAGATCTTTGCCTCCATACAATCCTGTCTCGGAGGTCTACAGACAATTCCTTGGACTTCATGGCTTGGTTTGTGCTCTGACATGCACTGTTAACTGTGGGCCTTTCCAAATCATGTCCAATCAACTGAATTTATCACAGGTGGACTCCAATCAAGTTGTAGAAACATCTCAAGGATGATCAGTGGAAACAGGATGCACCTGAGTTCAATTTTGAGTGTCATGGCAAAGGCTGTGAATACTTATGTACATGGGATTTTTTTATTTTTAAGAAATTTGCAAAGATTTCAAACAAACTTCTTTCACATTGCCATTTTGGGGTATTGTTTGTAGAATATTGAGGAAAATAATGAATTGAATCCATTTTGGAATAAGGCTGTAACATAACAAAATGTGGAAAAAGTGAAGCGCTGTGAATACTTTCCGGATGCACTATATGTGACACAGCATTGCCTAGTCACAGGGCATAGTGACTACGTGTCACAGAATTTAAGGAAGTGAATCTGTGGGGATCTTCACAAAGTAAGTTTTCAAATTTCAAGATCATATAGATTAATTGGAGTAGGCAGGAAATAATTGGAATACAATGTGGAAATGAATATAACGATTTCACATTTTGAACATAGATACACTTTACATTTTACTAAAAAGTGGGTAATATGGGATTAGAGATGGGATTGTGCTGAGTAAATAGATACCCAACATGTCATGCCTCTGCGTGTCCGTAAAATGGCGACAAACAGCAGTACCTAAAATTAACGCAACTTTATTGTTCTCACACAGGGGGCTGACAAGCATTTTGCCGTGACAGGTTTTCTTTAATGAAATATCAGGTTTTAAAAATTGCTGGTTACTATTTTAAATGCTTTTTTCTGATAACTCTAGCACTGAAAAATTCTACAGGGTGTACACTTATCGAAATTTGGCCAGGTTCAGCAGGAACTGGGGGGGGGGGGGGGGGGGGGGGCTTGAGACCCCACTGTTAGAATAAAATAGCACAGTGGGGAGAGATTCCCACACCTACATCCAATCTGTCAGTTTTTTTTTTTTTTTAAAACAAACAAAAAACCTGTCCCTGCTTTAGTTTTAGGAAGGTGCTAGGAATCTGTGTTGGGCATAATTCACTCTGTCTGTATTGTGCTTGCATATCTCATTATCAGTTGTAAACTAGTTTGAACACTGTCCTAACAAAGGGTTAAAGACGTAGAAGCTTGCCTCCTGCATGGTATGTTAATGAGAGGAAAATCAGCCTGTCCAAAGCTTTTTTATTGGGACAGACTGACTGTAATGCTTGCAATCAGCAATGAGGCCTGAGGATGAAGTCTGCAAACAGCTTGTTTAAAGTGGCAATCAGCACTACCATTAGGATCTGTATTTAACATTTTCAAACTGGAGTTGAATGGTACTTTAAAAGCTTCAACAAAGTTTGCTGAAAGCTCTGCAAATGCTTTGTTAAAGCTTGCTGTTCACACTGCTCTTATACAAGCTGAAGCCCGTGTTAAGGAGAGGCCATAGAGTAGAGCACACCTCTGCACAATCACACAAAGGAAAGGGGAAAGGTTTGCCCCAGAGCAGTGTCCTCTGTACAGTGGCAACCTCCGACACTAGAAGGATGTGCCGGATAACCGCTGTCCCACCAATGAACCAGAGACACTGTGGTATCTGGATGATTACACTTAGGGCCCGTTTACACCAGAAAGTGTTGCAGGAAAGCCATGTTCTAGTGCCCGTTTTTCGCACTGTGTTCAAAATGCACTGGATGTGCAATCTGCTTTGTGTGTCAATGTATTCCAAATGACACCCCATATGCAGATCACAAATGCAGAGTGTTTGCCTGCACCGGATTGCATGGTACCGCCAACCGGCCCTTAAAAAAAAAATCACTAAGGCCATCACTACTAACCCCTGTAATTTGTCCAATAGTGTATTTCCCTCGATCATCAGGTCATTGTAGTGGAAATAATGCAGTATTTTCTTGATTGGAGTATTTCAGGAAAAATACTGCCTTATGGCCACTAGATGGCGCTGATGATCCTAGTAAATACACATATTAGACACAGTATGGGGATTATTTGCAACGGATATGTGAATGCTGAGCCAATCACACAGTGAGCTATTTATAAATAGACCCTGTAGTCTCTGGCTATTGGGAGCATTGTGGATGTTTAAAATCATTGGAAACTGTAGAGTCTTTGGTTTTCAGATTGATTCTAGTGAAGTGATATAAAGCGCCAAAATGTGTGGTTTGCAAATATGGCTGCCGCTATGTACATGTACTAGCTATACAGAGAAACATTACAGTTAGGTCCATATACATTTGGACACAGGCACAATTTTCATACTTTTGGCTCTGTATGCCACCAGAATAAAATAAAACAAAACAATCCAAATGAATTTGAAGTGCAGACTTTCAGCTTTAATTCAAGGGGTTGAATATAAATATCAAGTACAAATTTTAGGAACTGCAACCATTTTTATACAGTCCCCCCATTTTCAGAGGCTTAAATGTAATTGGACAAATGAATATAATCATAAAATGTTAATTTTTAATATTTTGTTGAGAATCCTGTACTGGCATGGACAAAGACTGGGTTTCCTCCTTTCCGATGCTTTGCCAGGCTCTAACTGCAGCTGTCTTCAGTTTCTCTGTGGGTCTTTCTGCCGTTAGTATTGCCTTCAGCAAGTAAAATGCATGCTCAATTGGGTTGAGATCAGGTGATTTACTTGGCCATTGCAGAATATTCCACTTCTTTTCCTTCAAAAGCTCCTGGGTTGCTTTTGCAGTGTGTTTTGATCATTGTCCATCTGTACTGTGACGCGCCGTCCAATCAACTTTGCTGCATTTGGCTGAATCCGGGCTGACAGTATATCTGTAAACACTGCAGAATTCATCCGGCTGCTTCTGTCACATCATCAATAAACACCAATGACCCAGTGCCACTGGAAGCCATGCATGCCCATGACATCACACGGTCTCCACCGTGTTTTATAGATGACTTTGTGTGCTTTGGATCATGAGCTGTTCCAAGCCTTCTCCACACTTTTTTCATCCCGTCATTCTGGTTCAGACTAATCTTAGTTTCATCCGTCTGAAGAATGCTTTTCCAGAACTGGTCTGGCTTTTTTAGATGTTTTTTGGCAAAGTCTAACCTGGCTTTTCTATTCTTCAGGCTTATGAATGTTTTTCACCTTGTGGTAAACGCTCTGTATTTGCTCTCATGAAGACTTCTCTTGATTGTAGACTTTGACAATGATACGCTCACCTCCTGGAGTGTCCTTCACTTGTCTGGATGTTGTGAATGGGTTTTTATTTACCATAGAGAGGATCCTGAGATCATCCATCACGGTTGTCTTCCATGGACGTCCAGGCCTTTTTATGTGGCTAAGCTCACTAATGCATTCTTCTTTTCTCAGAATGTACCAAACTGTTGATTTGGCCACTCCTAATGTTGCTGCTATCTCTCTGATGGATTTGTTTTGTTTTTGAAGCCTTACAATTGCCCGTTTTACTTGCATGGACAGCTCCTTTGAATGCATGATGTAGGTTCAAAGCAATAGATTCCAAATGCAAATACCACACTTAGAATCAACTCCAGACCTTTTACCTGCTTAATTATTGAATAAATAATTATTTCTTTAATTCTGGCCATGAAACAGCTTTTGATTCAATTGTCCAATTAATTTTGGTTCCTTGAAAAAGGGGGATGGCTATTCTTAAGAGCTGTAATTCCTAAACCCTTCCTTTGATTTGGAAGTACATACCCTCAAATTAAACCTGACAGTGTGCAGCTCATATCCATTATATAACTATAGCTTGAATATGTTCTAGTAAATACCTAATTGTGCCTGTGTCCAAATTATATATATATATATATATATATATATATATATATATATATATATATATATATATATATATATAAAACTTTTTATATTAAAATTGACCTTCTTTCAAACATACCTCTTCAGACGCCGGCCTCTTGTTTAGGACCAAGGACTTTCCTAACTCTACGCAGTCCGCGATTCTCTTATTTCTTGCCTCAATTTCACTCTTTACTCCCTGATGATAACTCATGAGAACTTCCACGGAAGACACATCCCTAAGAATATATGGGAAAACAGGAAAAATAAGCGACTCTTGAACTTACTCCTAGTGTGAGAGATTAAAGCTGAACTCCAGGAATTAGTTAAAACATACCTTTGCAGGGGAGCCCCCATACTGCAAGATTTAACTGCTTAGTAAAGTGTTACTAAACCCAGGACCCTGTATTCACCAAATGCAATTATTTTAGTAAATATAAACTGCTAAATACCTTTTCTCATCAGCAGTATATAGCAGTCTTGTGACTTCTATCAGTGTCCAGCCGAGCACTGGTTAAAGCTTTTAGGAGGAGTTTTCTGACTGCCCTATGAGACTGCAAGACCCCTGACTCCCTGTCTGGACAGTGCTGATTGGCCCTGTGCTGATCACACGCACCCTCCCAAGAAAAAAAACCTCTCTGGCAACACACACCAAACTGAGCATGTGCAGCCTGACTCCATAGACTCTGTGTTATCAGGAAATTATCAGGGGACAGTGGAAGGAGGGGAGGATCTGTGCATACAAGATCAAAAAGCCTGGTTATACAATGCAGAGGATTAACCCCTTAGGTTCCACAGTGAGCAAAACAAGCATTCTTTACTGCATATACACATTCATTTTACTGTTGTGGGTTTAGTAACACTTTGAGTCTTAAAGTACCAAAATCAGGAGTAATACATCAGTCCCTGCTCCAGCAGGCTCCCTGGATGTGTGTGACCAGTCCCATGCTATTGCCTCTCTAAGGCACTCTGGTCTGCTGTTGCACTCCTGCCTCCTTCAGCTACAATAATATTGTAATAGCTCTGCACTACATGTGAGGATGCCAAAGGACTGCTCACAGACCAGAGCTTTGGGGAGAAGGGACCACCAATGCCAGGTGGATTGAGGTTTAAGGTAGGTAATACTGCCTGTTCATCTCCCCTCTAGCTTTAATGAGCATTTCACCCTTGCAGTGCAGGATGGCCACACAGATACTTTTTGCAGAATTCCCGAAGTTCAGCTTTAAACCAAACTTATTCCCTGAATGCTAAGCTTCATAGACGGCATACAAGGGATGACACTTTCTGTAGTGCAGGCCTGTGTCGCTCTTGCTGGTGCTCACATCATTGTGAAGAACAAGTTTAAACAGAGTACAGTGACAATATGAATGAGCAAAGTTATCTCACCAATGGAATTGTAAAATATTCGTTCATTCTCTTTTTCCTAGCTTGGTGGAAATTTTGAACAAACTGAAAGACCGACCAAACATCATGTGGAGTTATTTAAAACAAATGCTCCATAATATAATTAAAGGGCATGATTAAAATGATGCAAAATTGGTGCATGCCTGTACCTGTATGGCATAACTTTTGGTTTTTGAACTGGAAGTGACTTAAAGCCCCACTTCAGGATCAAAGATTACATTCTGAGACCTGCTTATAGAACAGTAATCATCAAGCTACAGATTAACGCAGCACAGATAAAGCCTGCACCTTTCACTGGCCAGCAAGGAGGAACTTGCTTGTCTAAAGGGTTGCTGGGGATGTGCTTTTTCACTAAAGCTCATCAGTCCTCATCACTTAAAGCGGGAGTCCGGCGACCAATCTTTTTTTTTTTTTTTTTTTTTTTTTTTTAGGTCATTGAGACACTTTGCTAATCCCAAAATAATACTCACAGTTTGGGTGTAATATTTCCACCTCTGTCTGTTTTCGTACCGAAGAATAACTTAAAAAATGTGATGCTTGCTGTTTCCATCTTGCTTATGGGCATGTGAAGCCCACAAGCATTGATTTCCTGGATGCGGTGAATGCTGTTCATTCACAGCTTGTTCACACGCATGATCATTGTTTCCGCACTGAATCTTGGGAAGCCTGACACTAAGCTCCCAGGAGACAGTGCGGCACTTGGGAAAGGCAATAAACACGCCTACTTCCATGGGAGGAGAGACAGGAAGTGCCACAATAAAGTACAATATAAAAGGTAATTAGGCAGGAGGAACGGAACGACGTTGGAGCCTGATGACACAGGGCTCTCATCAAGTTTCCTGAACTCCAGGCCTTCCTGGTTGAGGTGGGGACTGCTGTGGTCTGGGCTGTGAGTCAGGGTTGCTTTGAAAAGCCAGTGGTGAATGTGCCCCTGAAGTGACAGTTCAGGGGTGCCGTATAGTCACTGTGTGTAAGCACTTGATTTTATGGCACCATGGTCACTTCACCACTACACACGTTTTTCACACCTGCCTCTTGGGCTGAGCCTTTTGGCTGGGACCAGGGGGAAATTTTTATGCCTGGCTGGAGGGCCGGCCATTGTATTGCACAATGGTCACTTTCACTCTCCCATCTTACTATCTCCCTCACTCTTTTATTTACCCCTGTGTTTGTCACCTTTTTGTAATTTTTTTGTTAGTAATGTATACACGTTTTGTCACTGTGTGGCAAGTAGGGTGTGGGTCCTCGGGCCTACTCTGAAAGTCTTGGGAAGGGGTGGACATAGGCCTTCTGGCTTGGTTCGCCCTCTCCTTTGGGGGGTTTCCCTTCGGGGGAGCCCCACTTGTACTTGGGTTGGTCTGTTTCGGCAGAGCTTCCAGTTATGGGGGTCCGCCTGGTTTCAGCCAGATGGACCCATTGTCTGAGTACCTCAGTCCCTGTCTGGAGCCTAACGCCCCAGGGGATCAGGGTAAGATCTTTCACTAGTGGAGGACTCTGAACACCCGTTGCACGTTTTTGTGTTTCACTCTCTATGTGTGGGCACTTTTTTTTGGCACCGGGTGGAAGTTTTTGAGGTGTGTTTGCACGCCACTGGCTTTTCAAAAAAAGAAAAATAAAGGTAATTACAGCGATAAAATTTTTTTTTCGTGTGGCATTTGAACATCTATGCAATTAACTGAAGGGGTAAGATTAAGTTAAAAATTTGAGTGGAACCCCGCTTTAAGCTGGCCATAGATAGATCGAATCTCAGCCGGTTCAGCAGGGACCAACCGAGATTCGATCAATCTATTGGCAGGCTAGTTATACTGAAGTCGATCCACCAATCAACTTCAGTACAACCAGCATTTCTGATTTATTTTGCATGCAATTACTGCCAGCGGCTACAACTACTAGCGGTGATCACTGGGGTTTATTTACTTATTTACAAGTGCACTTGGAAGTGCAGTCACTGTAGATCTGAGGGGGACGTGCAAGGAAAATAAAAAACAGCAATTTTGCTTGCACATGATTGGATGATAAAAATCAACAGAGATTCCCCTCATTTCTATGCTACAGCATCTGCACTTCCAAGTGCACTTGTAGTGCATTTGTACTGCACAGTGCATTTGCCTTTAGTAAATCAACCTCAATTGTGTTCTACCAGTGGCTGTAGGAAAGAAAATCGCATCATCTATGGCTTGCTTTACATATTTTTGCTCTCAATACATCTGAATTGGTGACTACAATGGGAGATACTGAGAGAACAGAATGAATTGTAGACACAGGTACAAAGTAAATGGATGCAGATAGGAAAGTATTTATGGGGACTAAAAGTTCAGAATTTTGCAGAAACTGGATGAAACAATTAGGAATTGAAACTTAAAAGCATACAAGCATTTTTTTTTTTCATAAATTTGAGTTATGCTTAGCATATTAGCCAGACAACCAGCAATTTCAGGAGTTCTGAAATGGCAGCCTCCATGTTTCTCCCAGAAAAGGTTTACCCATTCTATGCATTAGGGTAAAAAACCTTGTGTCACAGACTTATCCCCTCACCCCCCTTATACCTACCTGAACCCCATCACGATCCAGTGCTGTGCATGAGAGCTGCAGCTCAACTGGCTTTGTCTCTCCTCCCTGGGCAGATCAATAGCAGCAGGATATCAGTCATTGACGAGGGAGCAGGGGGCGGGGCTGAGTCCCGCTGTCTGTGTCAATGGACACAGCAGTGGGGCTTGGGAGTGAGCCCACACGAGTGCCCCCATAGGAATTGGTTTCCTTATGGTGGCACCAGCAAGAAAAGAGAAGCCAGGAACGCCAGCAGGGGACACAAGAAAAGGAGGTTTGGGGCCGCTCTGAGCAATTCTATTCCACGGAGCAGGTAAATATAGACACGTTTGTTATTTAAAAAAAAAAAATTCCTTTACAGACACTTTAAGTAACAAAAGGGAATTACTTAGAACCTCTGTCAGGTCTTTATTCTCTGTGGACCCAGTGAGGAAGTTTCCCTGCAAGGCCTATCCCAATGACAGCCTTTTGCACTACATAGTCTAATTTTTAAGGGCAACTTATGCCAAGTTTGCCAACCATCATTCCACAGCCCCTTACCTGGGTTTCTCTTCTGTTTCAATCTGACAGATAACACTGTCCATCCAGGAGATCAGGTCCCTCACAAGACCCAGGAACTTCATGCGGTCACTGGTAGTGGTGATCTGCAGCCTGCATTCCTCACAGGTGGTTAGTAACTCCTTCCAGGAACGCATTACTTCCTGCTCACTGGTGACAATGGCAGCCGCATTCTCGCCCGCATATACTGTGCGCAGCTGGGCAGCATTCTCCTGCAGCTGTCGTACCTGGGCATCAGAGAGGAGGTACAGGGTAAACCATGAACGATTATAGCCAAACAGTGCTGCATTTCCCAACTATGTCAACTATAACAGATGAGGTTAAATATATGATTCTAGGTGTTATGAACATGACTGAACAGGTGGCCATAGAACCACAGACCACAGTTTTATTTATGCTTTTAGTGATTTCAATTGGCTTTACTTTACCAGGATTGCCAGAGCTAATAAAATCATCAACCTGGAAGATTCTACTTTCAAAAGTAAAGACTTTCTTTAAAAGTCCAGTTGGAAAAATTAAGAAACACTCTTTTAGATGAAAGCCAGTTGGAGTGCAATGTGCAAGTGGCAGAGGACAGAGGCAGCAGAGGGGACACTAAGTAGTACCACTGATAGAGTGCAGGAGGTGGTTATGATGGTGGAGTGGGGAGTTAATGCTGGATGTCAAGGGGGATGTACTATTAAATTGTTCATACTGGATGCAAAGATGGATAAACTGAACAGAAAGTGAGGCAGCTGGGAAGGTATGTGCTGTGAGTGGGCAGTGAGCCTGATTTTCTCCCATGAAGACCTCTTATTGGCATGGTAACGGAGACTTACCATTTCCACCCACATACAGAGCTCTGACCAGCATGGCAGATACAAGGGGGACTTCCCCTCCGGCTCTCTGCACTGGTCATGTGACTTGAACCATGTCAAGAGAAGTTAGGGAAAATAGGATTTATTTTAAATCATTGTGGGAGACCATCATGTTCTCGGTACTACTTGCTACTCAAATAAGACACGCTGGAAGTAGGAGGGGTAATCCTGGGCTGGCCTGCAGTTTTTTTATTTGCCAGTATTTTGTTTTATGTCAAAAGAACTTTATTAAAAAGTCATAAAAATCCAGAACAACTATGAAACTCCAGTACAGAGGAAAACACACCTAGTAGTTACAATGGTTACATGGCAGGCCTGCGCAGGCCATAAAACATGCATGACAGAACCATAACCACACTGGTCTGCAAATCATAAATGTCAGGAATAAGATTTACACAGTAAAGAGTAAAGACAAGAGATGAAGCATTAGGCGGGTCTACCTCTACCTCCACCTCCAAGAGACACCATCCAGCCTAGCACCAGATCCACTGGAGATAGACCAGGTATATCGAGCCAGAGTGCCCATATCTTTTCAAACTTATCAGGGCAGCTTCTGTGCTGATAAATAGACTGTTTCAACGACATTGTGGACCTGACCTGCCGCATCCACCCTGTAACAGTCGGGGGATCAGGTAATTTCCAGTGATGCAGTACAAGTTTACGGGCTTGAAACAGTGCTCTGGCAATTGCTTCTTTAGTGTGTAATTGTACCATCCGATGTTTGCCAGTATTTAGTCCTTCTGTAGGTGGTAGTATAACCCAAAAGGTGAATGACTTTTTCGTGTCTCCAAGGAAGGGATTTTACGATCAGTTCAAAAACACGATTTTACAAAGAGTATAAAATTGTATTTTCTTTCTTATCCATTGAGGGACATGGAAGTCATTCACCCTTGGGAAGTCCAAAAGCCACCTGAAGGACATTATACCAAAAATGGTCAGAAGAGGCCTAAACATCCACCTGATGAACCTTAGAGAATGTGGGAACAGAGGAATAGCTTAGCAAATCTAGGAAACAGATGATTGATGCCCAAAAGCCCAAGAAGCACTCGTAGATCTAGTACAGTATGTCTTGACAAGAGAGGGTAGAACCTGATCCTTGACACCCAGTGCCCATAAAGTCACTTCCAGGTTAGCCCTGCAATGTCCATTCAACAGGATCTGGACACGGCACTCCAAAAGCCAGGATGAGGCTGGCCCCACTGGATAGCTGCAATTAAATAGACCAGCTCTAGCTGAGTAGAGTCTTGATTAAAGATGCTTGAAAAATGTGATAAGACTTTTCCTTGCAGAGTTGAGTAAAAGCTGTCATCCACCTAGGACACTAGGAAAAAAAAACAGAGGCATGCTGGTAGTAGCAATCCTGGCCTGTCCAACAGTTTGTTTTCCAGTGTCCATTGCTTCTGTAGATAGTATAACCAAAATGTGAATGACTTTCTGCATCCCTAAACCGATCTGAGGTCTGCATGAAACGGGAAACTTAGCATATGCACTCATGTAGTGTCTAAATAAAGATTTTCCCTCCCAGAGCTCACCGGAAACAGTTTTTGAGGATAACCAAGTATTAGGAAGGAAAAGGGAAAAGGAAGCAACTTTAGGCTCTGAATTAAATGTATATTTTGCTTAGAAAAATACTACAAACCTCTACCGTAAGACAGACTTCTTCCTGAATTAAACACAACCAAGCAAAAACATTTTTGGGCATAGTTTTCATTTAAGGCTACAAGGGCCATTAGTCTCACAAATGTATCTGTTTAGGCAAGATAGATATCGGTGAGGAAGTGAAATAAAGAAAAGCTCACCTGAGTGACAAGGACCTGAATGTCATGTTCAAAAGAGCTAAGAATTCGCTGCAGTGAACCAGCTGAGAGGCGAGCTTCCTGTGCCTTCACTTCTGGGATCCTCTGCTTCTTCTCTTCCACCTGGGACAGGACCTCTTTGCAGTCATTAAAGAACTTTTGTAATTCATGAGAAGCAGACAGCATCTGTGCTCTTGTCTCCATCAGTTCCAGCAAGTCCGCCCAGGACTCATTTACGCCATCTTTCCATTCTGCTATGGTAGCTGCATCCGAGTGGCCATAGTCAATGAGTTCATCCACCATCTGATTCACAGCAGAGATGCGGTCCTGTCCTATACTGCCTGTCTCACTAACAAACTCTGTGAACTTCTCTTGAAGAAGCTAAAAGAGAGGAACAGATGATATGCAAGTTAGGGATAATGATTTAAATGATTATATTTGAAAAATTGTGGACTTTGTGAACTTTATAAAAAACAAGAGCTTATCTTTGTGGAGATGATTCACTGACCACTGATGTAAGCTATGGGGTACCTTTTAGCTGGCTGGCTAAGGACTACCTGGGACAAACAAACAGTGTTAGACAATGGGAACGCAGTGTTGGGTTCAGTCTAATTGAAAACAGACATGTCACAGAACAAAGTGCACTCTTCCCTGGTGTGTAAACCTTTCCCACCCATCATTTTGAGGGCACTTGGTAAGCATAAGGAATGTGTTCCAAGTGCCCCCTTTTTAGAAGCTTAGGTGTACCCGACTAATCCCCAAGCTGGCTCTCAGTCCACTAGCAGGGATAAGCCGGGAGCATGCACATTTAAAAGTGAAAATAGTGGATTTTTTTGGTTCGTTTTATAATTTAGCAATATATTTACTTGTAAAAAATGCTAAATATCTAAAAGGCACTTTGGCTGATTTACTAAAGGTGAAAAGTAAATTTTCACTTTGGAAGGGAATTTTGCCTTACCTTAGTGAGGGGGAAGCTATGCTGACCTCTACCATACAGTATGTAAGCATAAATCCTGTTTTTGTTTATTTTTCCTTGCACATGATTGGGTTTTTTCACCACATTCACTTTTAGGCAGGCCATAGACGGAGTGAATTTCTTTCCTGCAACCACGGCAGTGCTGACAAGAGAATCCCTCCTTCCGAGCAATTGTCTGCTCCCAGCAGGGGGCAGGGGAAGCCGTCCCCACTGGTAGAAGACAGTGATTATTGCTAGAAGCTACAGCAGCTGCTAGTGATAATCGCTAGTAAATCCGGCAGGCTGGTCGTACCCAAGTTGATCAATTGATCAACTTGGTACATTCAGGTTGCCCACACAGGTCCTGCTGAATCGGCCAAGATTTGAACTGTCTATGGCCGGCCTAAGGTAAGTGAAATTCCTCTTACAAAGGGAAAGTGACACTAAATGGCCCTGTAACAAATTTTTCATAAAATGGCCTCTTACTGTGTTCTTCTGACTCCTTGGAATGTCCTCAGAGAGCTCCTGAACCTTTCCTTGGAGCAAGCAGTGCATGTCAGTTGTAGTCACATGCACCACTCTATATACAATACAAATCTCATAGTCCATATACAGTGCCTTGCAAAAGTATTCACCCCCTTGGCATTTTTCGTGCTTTGTTGCCTCAAAACCTGGAATTAACATGGATTGTTCGAGAATTTGCATCATTTAATTTACAGAACATGCCCACAACTTTGAAGATTTCTGTTTTTTTTTTTTTTATTGTGAAGCAAACAACACATAGGACAAAATAACAGAAAAAGTCAATGTACATAACTATTCACCCCCCTAAGGTCAATACGCTGTAGAGCCACCTTTTGCGGCTATTACAGCTCCAAGTCACTTTGGAGAAGTTTCTATGAGCTTGCCACATCTTACCACTGGGATTTTTTCCCATTCCTCCTTGCAAAACTGCTCCAGCTCCTTCAAGTTGGATGGTTTGCGCTTGTGAACAGCAATCTTTAAGTCTGACCACAGATTTTCTATTGGATTGAGGTCTGGCCTTTGACTAGGCCATTCCAACACATTTACATGTTTCCCCTTAAACCAATCAAGTGTTGCTTTAGCAGTGTGTTTGGGGTCATTGTCCTGCTGGAAGGTGAACCTCCGTCCTAGCCTCAAATCACACACAGAGTGGTACAGGTTTTGCTCAAGAATTTCCCTGTATTTAGCACCATCCATCTTCCCCTCAACTCCGACCAGTTTCCCAGTCCCGATTGCTGAAAAACATCCCCACAGCATGATGCTGCCCCCACCATGTTTCACTGTGGGGATGGTGTTCTTTGGGTGATGTGCTGGGTTTGCGCCAGACATAGCATTTTCTTGGATGGCCAAAAAGTTAAATTTTAGTCTCATCAGACCAGAGCACCTTCCATACATTTTGGGAGTCTCCCACATGCCTTTTTCGCAAACTCAAAACGTGCCATTTTGTTTTTTACTGAAAGTAATGGCTTTCTTCTGGTCACTCTGCCATAAAGCCCAACTCTATGGAGCATACGTCTTATTGTCGTCCTATGTACAGATACTCTAGTCTCTGCTGTGGAACTCTGCAGCTCCTCCAGGGTTACTTTCGGTCTCTGTGCTGCCTCTCTGATTAATGCTCTCCTTGCCCGATCCATGAGTTTTGGTTTGCGGCCGTCTCTTGGCAGGTTTGCTGTTGTGCCATGTTCTTTCCATTTGGTTATGATAGATTTGATAGTGCTCCTAGGGATCATCAAAGATTTGGATATTTTTTTAAAACCTAACCCTGACTTGTACTTCTCAACAACATTGTCCCTTACTTGTTTGGAGAGTTCCTTGGTCTTCATGGCAGTGTTTGGTTAGTGGTGCCTCTTGCTTAGGTGTTGTAGCCTCTGGGGCCTTTCAAAAAGGTGTGTATATGTAATGACAGATCATGTGACACTTAGATTGAACACAGGTGGACATCATTTCACTAATTATGTGACTTCTGAAGATAATTGGTTGCACCAGAGCTTTTTATGGGCTTCATAACAAAGGGGGTGAATACATACGCACATGCCAATTATCAGTTTTTTATTTCTGAAAAATAGTTTTATGTATATATTTTTCTAATTTTACTTCACCAACTTAGACTATTGTGTTCTGATCCATCACATATAATTAAGATTAAAAAAACATTGAACTAAAGGCTGTGATGTAACAAGATAGATAAAAAGCCAAGGGGGGGGTGAATACTTTTGCAAGGCACTGTAGGGAGCAAGCAAGAGAGAGTGGCTACACCCCTACATACAGTGGGACCAAACGTAGCCACCCCCTAAAAGGAAGTTGGATGACAGTAGCGGAAAAAAAAAAGAATTTTTGTCCTTCCTTTCTTACATACATTTCCTGTCTGAACTCACAGGCAGCATGTGGGTTATAGAGATATCAGTTTGGGGCTGCTGGCTATAAACTAACAAGGTACAAGGTTACACTTCAGTTACATTTTTATTTTTTAATGACAAAGGGTACACTTTATAAGACACAAGTGGTAAGTAAAGTTTACTAAAACTAAAGTTTAGATCAGCCTTTCTCAACCTTTTTACCCCAAAGAAACCCTTGAAGTAATTTTCAGTTTTCAGGGAACCAATGCTAAAATGAATTTAGAGATGTGGAAACAATGCCTCTTATATTAAAGATGTAGGAAGACTTTCCCCCCTAAGGGTGGTCAGAATTCCACCCTTACAGACAGCTAAAAAAAGATCAGGGCTATCTTACCACTGGCTCTGCCAAGTAAATTGGACTAAAAACTATGCAGACATGTTCAGATAGAAGGTCAATCATCCACAACTCAAAGAAAGAACCCTTGACAACCTCTTGAGGAACCCTAGGGTTCCACTGAACCTTAGTTGCACCATATCCTTTAGAAAGGAATCCTTTAACATAGTTAAAGCATTACAGAATAGATTGCTTTCAGCTAGTACTTACTGTCACGTGTTCAAAATCCTGACCCAGCTCCGGAGACCCGGCCACCACCTCCTTCTCTGCAATCCACTGCTCCAGCTCATCCACCTCGCGGCTCAGCTGAAAGAGCCAATACTGCTGTTCCAGGCGCCCCTTGCGCTCCTCCACCAGGTCCTTCAGAGACACGTAGAGCCGATCAATCTGAGACTGCCGCTTACTTATCTGCTCACTATGCAAGGACAGTAAGTAGTCAGCGCATTAGTCAGGAAAACCGTGCAGAGAACACTTGCACATTATTATACTCTTAAGAATCATGAAACCCCTCAGCTACATAATCTTGTAATCTACAATAGCATTATCCACCAAAACACATAGTTGAAGCCATGGTGTAACATTCCGATAAAGTTAAGCATATACTGTATAAGGCCAAGAATTAATCTATTCAATATTGCAGATTACCAATCCTTAGATGTGCATTTTTCAGGCTTTTATATATCCTTTATTTTCACATAGTGACCCTGCTGGAAGCACACTTCTTTTCCTAGGGCAAGCATCACTAAATGGCAGACCGTAGTCTAAATCCGGACCGAGACACTGTCCCATCCAGACCCACCACGGTCGCGACATTTTAGGAGCTGGCCCTTCCCCTCAGCTGGCGCTAGCACTATTATCTTCACAAAGTTGACATCGGGAGGAAGCACATCGCTGGATGGAGTGCGGGAGCTTCCCCAGTTAACTGATACGTTGCTAGGATGCAGGGCAGTCCTAGAAACCAATCAAAACCTGGTTAACAGGAAAATTTGTGTAACTCTGGCCCTCTATCCAGAACTGTCCTGCCCTGTGTAAGGTAGGACAGGGAAGGGGACTATGTCACTGCTATGAAGGACAGGGGGGAGGAGCCAGAAGAAGGGGTGACATGAAGAGGGGCAGAGGACAAGAATGTGAGGGGGACTGGGGACTGCAGTGTGAAGGGGGATGTTATAAAGGGGGTGAGGACAGGAATGTGAAGGAGGGGTGATGTGAAGGGAGCAGAGGACACTGCTGTGAAGGGGGACTGATGTGAAGTCAGGGAAAGTGATGTAAAGGGGGGATTTTGAAGTGAAAGTGGGTTATGATAAAAAGGAGGGGGGTTGTGATGTGCAGAGGGGACTGAGAACACTGATTTAATAATGGGATTCTGATGTGAAGGATTTAAGGCTAGGTTCACATCATTGTGTCCTTCATTCTGCATGTAGACAGCCCATACATTTCAATGGGCTGCCGTATATGGGAGATGCAGAAAAAGGTGTCCCTGACCCTTTTTAAAATTGTGCCATACCAAGCCACATGGTGCTGCGGTTTGCCAATGCGCAGAGGTACGATTAAGAATCAAACGTGATTTGGACCTCTGCTGGAAGAACATTTTACTGACTGGACTATTTAATACCTCGGTCCTAGGGAGACTCACCCTACTGCATCCAGAAAACATTAGCAGGACTACTGAAACCTCCTCCTCTCATCTTCTTCATAACACTCACTCACCATACTGTATCAATGGAGGAGCAGTGTTGTCACCCTAGGATAGGACTACAACACCTCCCGCTTTTCTCTACAACATGGAAGGAGGGAAAAGGGTGTTTTAAAGTCCACAGAGATAGACGGGCAGATTACTAACTGATAACAGCGCAGCACAGGAGGTTATCAGCTTACAACATTTCTGGCAGGATCAATCAGTATTTTCTTTGCACTTATCAAAGAGACCAAAAAGAAGACAAAAAAGAGAAATTCTTTGTTAAGGTTTACTTCAAAGTGTATGCAAAGGCAACATTTTTTGTTTCGGTTTTGGATAGGTTGTAGAAGGGTTAGACTTCTCCTATCAAAATTTTTATCACTGAAAAGAAAAAGAAAATTGAGGTGCTAAACTGAAACTTGGCTTTATTCATGTTCAGGTTTTATAATAACTTTGGCAGCTCAGAAAGATAAAGTTAAAAGGAAAAAAACAGAAATGCGCCTCCAAGTGTAGTATTTAATGATAAATGCAGTAGCAAAGACAATTTAAAACTCACAAGAGGGTTAGGCAAATAGGCTCATCAATAAAAGTAAGAGCTCCCGATGGTTCAGTCCTCAGAGCACCAGGTAAGCTAGCAGGAAAAGCCGTGGTAGGACACGGAGAAGCCGGCATGAAGTGGAGTAGTTCTAGGCAGTATCCAGAGGTGAATCCCAGCGTGGACCGCAGCATCACTGTAGGCCTACAGGCCTCTCGCTTTTATTGATGAGCCCATTTCCCTACTCCTCTTGTGAGTTTTAAATTGTCTTTTCTACTGCATTTATCATTAAATACTACACTTCGAGCTGTTTTTATGTTTTTTTCCTTTATCCATACTTACAGAGTCAGCTTCAATTCCAGGAGAGCTTTAGCCCTAGGTGTTTGTGTTTCTTTTCCCCTACTAGTACATGTCTCAAGAAAGGACATGGACTTGTAATACCCTGCATTTATGGACTCCTTAATGGACTTTTTTACTTTGTTGTCTATACCCCAAATCCTGTGCGCTTATATTCATCCTTAATTTGCATTGTTTTGAACAGAAAGACAAAGTTGGGGGGTCAGTCCCACAAAACCACCCAATGGGATGGGCACAAGAGTTTGTTCTCATTGGCAAGAACTGCCCCTCTATCTACTCTGGTGGTCATTGTCAATGAAACAGAAATGGATAAGAAATTACATTTTTTTTAACTATCACCAGAGTAAGAGGTAAGGGTAAATCATTCAATGTGGAAAATGTTTTGGTGACAAATGTCTAAGACAGGGGTCTCCAAACTTTCCAAGCAAAGGGCCAGTTTACTGCTCTCAGGCTTTAGGGGGGCCAGACTGTGACCAGTGGGTGTAGAAAATATCCCGGCATCAGCACCCTCTTCATCGGGTTTATTGGGAGGAATAGTGCCCCACTGTTGAATTCAATGAGGAGAATAGTACCCCATTGATGGTGTCAGTAGGGGGAATGGTGCCACTTCATTGATGTCAGTTATTTGGAATAGTGCCCTTGGGGCAAAGGGCCACATCCGGCCCCCGGTCTAAGATGAGAATTCCTTTTATGTTAGGCAGATTTCCTCTCATTTCCTATTCTGTTTCCAGGACAGGAAGTAAAGGTAAACTTCCCCAGCAGGACATAGACAGAAAAAAATAATATGATAGGGGATACTCATACACTAAGGGTTAGACCCATGGGCCCTTCACAGGTGTCAGTTGCACTGTTCTCAGTGAAATATATAAGGGTCAGACAGCAAATGGATAAACAGGGCATAATGTTTTATTTATCAAATGCAATCAAATGCAAAATGCATATATACAAAGAGAGGATCTGATGAGTGCTGGAGGAGGAGGTATATGGTAATAGGTGCTGTTGGCGCCAGTCAGATTCAACAGAACGGAAGAGGCAGCAAAGAAAGAAGATTTTCTCACAACAGCTATAGGAAAACCTTGTAGGGTCTGCCCTTGGGGACTTGTATTATGTGGACATCATTTTGCCTGAAGGATTCACTTTAATTGCTGCCATCATCTACCAATAAATTGTGGAGCACACTGTCATTATGTTATCTTCAGCCACCACTGATCAAAGTAGCTCGAAGTCTGACTCTTTCCCAAAATCATACAACTTACAACACAGGGCCTTACAGTTGCTGAAGGTCACTATGTAAATTCTACAACAGATTAAGGGCTAGTCACTATGCACATGTACTACTAAATTGTGTGTATTGCCAAGAGCTTTCGCTTTGCTATATAAAGTGAGGCACACCTAGAAATGTCACAGGCTCACCTGTCGGGGTGACCTAGGTCTAAGAGGTTACGGCACTGCCGAGACAGCTGAGCAATGGTTTCCTCGTAATTCTCAATGGTTTGTTCCACCATCAGGTGCTTTTTCAAGAGCTGCAACGTACTCTGCTCATCCTGTAATAGAAACATTTTTATTGTAAGTGCCAATATATAAATAAAACCAAAACTGGGTAGCAGTGATAGTCTAGAGATCAAGAGCTACTAACCTTTTGTACATTAGTGATTGCTACTTTTTTTTTCTTTTTAATTAGCCAAATTTTGTTTTCAGAATACACAAATAGTTAAAGTTCTCCATTAGCACACAGATCCTCATAAATGTGTGATTACGGTTATATCTGGCAGCACTGTGGTTCTTAGTTTGATTCTGTATTTGATTAAATGGCATTTTTTTATATTTTATTTATTATTATCTGCCTGTAGCGCGGCAAACTCTCGCTATACTATTTTACATTATGCTTTTTGTACTAAAAGAGGACCTTCAGTCTTTTTTTTAACTTTCCATCTGTTAAATCTTCTGCCCTTGTTGTTTTAACTTTAGATAGTAAAACATTTTTTTCTGCCAGTAAATACCTTTTACAGCCCACTTCCTGTTTGTCTGGTCATTGGCCTAGGCTTATGACATCACGCACAGCTCTCTCTCTCTCTCCCTCTTGTGAGAGTTTTTAGTTTTTCAGGAAAGGGGGGGGGGGGGGGATGAGTCATGAGAGGGCCTATGAGAGCTGCAGGGCTGCAGAGCTGGAAGTGTGCCTTTGTGTGTCTGTGTAAATCCAGGAAGTGAACAGGCAGCAGCTTCAGCTGCCCACAGTTAAAATGGCTGCAGCCAGACTCAGTGGAGGGATATTTTTGCAGCATATTTTGCAAGTACAGAATCACAATATATCTACAATAATATGCAAAGTGGTTGGAGGGAAACTTCAGAATGGCAAAGATGTTTTTATTACAAATTAAGTGAGCAGACTACAGTTCCTCAGATCCAGGCTCCTTCAGAAAAAAAATTAAAAGTCAGTAACTACAAATACTGTAGCTGCTGACTTTTAAAATTAGGACACTTACCTCTCCACGAATCCAGCGGTGTCTTCACCCCAGCCGATTTTTCAATCGTCTCTCAGGTGCTGCTGCCACCGCTATCTCGGTTAAGGGGAACTGGCAGTGAACCCTTGTGGCTTCACAGCCAGTTCCCTACTGTCCACACGCAAAGCGTGCTGCGCTTTGGTAATGGTCCGGTGGCGGGGGAAGGAGGAGGGGGACAGATTTCCAGATGAGTTTGCCGTGGCGAAGTTAGCCAGAATTGGGAGCGGGTACCTTTCAAAACCAGGTACCTGCTCCCCCCCAAAAGGTGCCAAATGCGGCAGCAGAGAAGGGAGGCAAATAAGCAGAACTTCCCCTTTTGGGTGGAGCTCTGCTTTAATAAGGATATGTCAAAGTTTTAGATTGGAACTAAAATCAGAATCTGACTTTGTTTGCAAGAGAATAAAGTGTTTCTAAAGCCAAAGCTTTTTTTCCACTTTTGGATTAAATAGGGAAGGATCAGTACCTCTGTGTGTCCTTGCTGGGGTGATTCACAGTCTCTATTCTCTAAACTGCCGGTTTCCCTTACCCGAGATGGTGGTGGGGTGAAGACAACTCTGGATTCATCAACTGACCCATTTCGCCCGCCAATGAACATGAGCTTGTTCAGCTGCTTGCTGAGAGGCTGAGCCGGGTGCCGGTCCAGGCATGTGGGCAGACTCCACTGTCAGGGGACCGGCTCTGTGACATCAGCTGACACCGGACTTCAGCCCGCTGTCTGCTGAACATGGGTCACAGGGGTGCAGAACGAACTGCATTCCTGTGCTAGAGGCACCGGGGGACAGATGCAGCATCGGACCGATGCAGCATCCACCTAGGTAAGTATGAATCTTAAAAAAAAAAAAAACAATACATCTCTTTTAAGTCCTTTGACTTAGGGTATCCTTTCTACCTAATGTGGTTTCCTCCTTCCACCTCAATCAGTCCTTTTGTCCTGCCTTCACCCTCGGCAGGTTGCTTTGCTTTCTCTGAATTTGGTTTGGGACGTATAGAGGAAATTTAATTCCAAGTCTCTTGCAAGGGACTTTCTGCATCTCGTTCCAACATTGTTAGGTGGACCCATCAGGCTGTGGTTCAGGCCTATTTGGCCAAGGATCCTAGTTGCTCCTTTTCCTTGATGGCTAATTTTACTAGTTACATTAGTGCATTCTGGACCTTTCAGTATCTGTATGCGCAAGAAAATAGGAGTTTTGATTTTCCAGTAAAATCCATTTTTTGGAATGTAGTGCAGGATTGCAGGATGCAGGCCCTCCCCTCTATGGTTTTCTTATTGCTTGCTAAAGAACTGAGGCTTGCTTAAAGTGGAAGGGTATAGAGGTCCTCGTAGTCTTTTTGCCATTTTTATCACAGGAAAGTACCTGTCTATAACCTCATAGTCTGTGAATCTGCCCATGTCCTGTACTGTACTCCAAAAAATGTATTTTACAGGCAAGTCAAAAATCCTTTTATTTTGTTCAGAACGAGGAAGGTATGTGTCCCTTTTTCGGGGGAATTTATTCTCACCTGTTAGGACAATAAGTGATGGGAAATCTCTCCAATGGGGACACAGACAAAAACATAAGCACATTTTAAAATGAGGAAGGGTTAGAATAGCTGACATTGTTTTATTGCTCTCTGTGTCCATGTTCTAATGACAACTTCAACCCCCCCCCCCCCCCCCCCCCACCATTTCTTGGGAGGGTGACATAGGGACAGAAAGTGAAGGAACACCTGCACAATGGGGTCACTGTCATTAATAAAAATCCAACAGAATTTTTTATTTTTTTTTATACACTTTCTTTCCCACTTCTATTAAAGCTTAAAAAAATAGCTGGAGTTAGATAACAGATCCTAAAGTTGCAACTGTTTAAGCAATTATGTTTTGTGGTTTATATTAGTATAGTAAAAAATGTCTTACCTTTCCCTTTTCATCATTCATCATGAGAAGTTCCTGCTCGCTCAGCCACGTCTCCACTTCACCCACATCAAAATAATACTGCTGCACCTGATAGTTGATGTCTAACAGCTGTTGCCGCCTTTCAGCTTCCTCCCGCAGCACATCCCACATCTCCCGCAGACTATCATATCCTATCCGGACCCCCTCTGCCTCTGGACTGCGGATACTTGCAATGGCCGATGCTCTCTCCAAGATATCGTCCACTCGCGGGGTATGTACCTGGATCTCTCGTCGCAGGTTCTTAACAGAAGAGATACAAAACCACCTATTAGAACAACGTCAAGTTTTCAAGTATCTGCTGGTGTTGCAGAGCTATGGCGAAGATTATATGGCAGAATGGACATGGATGGATAAAGAAACCCGCATCTGCTTTTGGCTGTACTATTGGTTGATTTTGCTCTGGGAATCACACTGCCTTGTTCTGGTATAGAAAGCAGAGGTGCGCCTTTAGGCAAAGAGAACTTCTCTTTATTTCCTCATAGAGTATGATTATTAACTGACGTTCCTTTTTTTTTTTGCAAATATATTTTTTTATTCAATTTTCAAAAATAGGGCAAAGCCCATAAAGATACAGCAGTAGCTTTTAACAGTGGAGGTCGCAGCCTCCCAACAATATGTCATGGCGTTCCTTTTAATGAAGTAAAAATGCCCCATTTATATAGCCACCCACATTTATAAACCTTTACAGTAAAAGCCAATACACACACACATAAATATTTTACGTCCTGACTTAGATACACCATAGGAAGTGAGAGGAAATCTCTCCAAAATGTGGGTACATTTCCTCTTAGGTACTCTCACACAGGCATTCTCAGATACATTCAGAAGGGGTCCGTGAACAGTTCCCTGCTGATTCAGAGCAGAATGGAATGATTGTGACTTTTGTAACATCTATGCCTGTTCAGTTTTTTGTCCACATTTTGACAATGGACATTTGACGACTTGTGTTGGATCTATGGGCTACTGGATGTTTACATCAGGCTACCTCTGATAAGGCATGTTTAGGTCCAGAAAAACAGAAAAGGATGCAGTCCTGGACCTGGAGGTAGGCAGATGTAAATAGACATACGTCTGTTTACAGCCACCTGCATATAGACTTGCATTGAACTTTTGATCAGGTCTGCTTGAAAAACTGTGTGTATATACAGTTGTGCTCATAAGTTTACATACTCTGGCAGAATTTATGATTTCTTGGCCATTTTTCAGAGAATTTGAATAACACAAAAACATTTTTCACTCGTGGTTCGTGTTTGGCTGAAGCCATTATCAATCAACTGTGTTTACTCATTTTAAATCATAATGGCAACAGAACCGACCCAAATGACCCTGATCAAAAGTTTACATAACCCAGTTCTTAATATCATGTATTGCCCCCTTTAACATCAATGACAGCTTGAAGACTTTTGTGGTATTTGTGGATGAGGCTCTTTATCTTCTCAGATGGAAAAGCTGCCCATTCCTCTTGGCAAAAAGCCTCCAGTTCCTGTAAATTCTTGGGCTGTCTTGCATGAACTGCATATGTTTGAGATCTCCCCAGAGTGTCTCAATGATATTGAGGTCAGGAGACTGAGATGGCTACTCCAGAACCTTCACTTTATTCTGCTGTAGCCAATGACAGATCGACTTGGCCTTGTCTTTTGGATCATTGCATTGTTGAAATGTCCAAGTACATCCCATGCGCAGCTTCCTGGCTGATGAATGCACATGTTCCTCTAGTATTTTTTGATAACATACTGCATTCATCTTGCCAACAATTTTGACCAAATTTCCTGTGCCTTTGTAGCTCACACATCCCCAAAACATCAGTGATCCACCTCCTTTCATCATAGGCCCTGTTGACCCTCCAAATGTAGCATTTATGGTTTTGGGTTTTGGATCATTGTCCATCTGTACTGTGAAGCGCCGTCCAATCAACTTTGCTGCATTTGGCTGAATCTGGGCTGACAGCATATCTCTAAACACTGCAGAATTCACCCGGCTGTTTCTGTCTTCTGTCACATCATCAAAAAACACCAATGACCCAGTTCCACTGGAAGCCATGCATGCCCAAGCCATCACACTGCAAGCTCCACCATGTTTTACAGATGACGTGTCAAGCTTTCTACACACTTTTTTCTTCCCGTCATTCTGGTACAGATTAATTTAATGCTGTGTACACACGGCTGGACTTCCTGACAGAAAAAGTCTTATGGGAGCTTTTGGTCGGACATTCCGACCGTGTGCATGCCCCATCGGAATTTTTCTGTCGGCATTTCCGACGGACTCAGATATAGAACATGTTCTAAATCTCTCTGTCGGAAATGTCGACGGAGTTTAGCCCGTTGGCAAGTCCGCTCGTGTGTATGCGGCATTAGTTTCATCTGTCCAAAGAATGCTTTTCCAGGACTGGTCTGGCTTTTTTTTTTTTAGATGTCTTTTGATAAAGTCTAATCTAGCTTTTCTATATTTCAGGCTTATGAATGGTTTGCACCTTGTGGTGAACCCTCTGTATTTGCTCTCGTGAAATCTTCTCTTGATTGTAGACTTTGACAATGATATGCCCACCTCCTGGAGAGTGTCCCACTTGTCTGGATGTTGTAAATGGGTTTTTCTTTACCATAGAGAGGATCCTGTGATCATCCACCACTGTTGTCTTCCATGGACGTCCAGGCCTTTTTATGTGGCTGAGCTTACCAGTGCGTTTTTCTTTCCTCAGGATGTACCAAACTGTTGATTTGGCCACTCCTAATATTTCTGCTATCTCTCTGATGGATTTGTTTAGTTTTGGAAGCCTTACAATGGCCAGTTTCACTTGCATGGACAGCTCCTTTGAACACATGATGTAGGTTCACAGCAATAGATTCCAAATGCATATACCACACTTACAATCAACTCCAGACCCTTTACCTGCTTAATTGATGAAGAAATAACAAAGGAGTAGCCCACACCTGGCCATGAAACAGCTTTTGATTCAATTGTTCAATTACTTTTGGTCCCTTGAAAAAAGGAAGATGGCTATTCTTAAGAGCTGTAATTCCTAAACCCTTCCTCCGATTTGGATGTATATACCCTCAAATTAAACAAGAGCATGTGCGCTTTCAGACCATATCCATTAGAGAACTATAGCATGAATATGTTTTGGTAAATACCTGAAAAAAAAACCTAACTGCATTTACTTAGAAAAACGGTGACATGTTCAATATTTATTTTACCCGCTGTATGCACACACACACACTATATTGTCAGAAGTATTGGGACCAAATCATCACAATACTTTTGACAATATGGTGTGTATGTATGTATGTAATATATAATTTTTTTTTTTTTTTTTACTTTACTCTGCAATGGCAAAGCATTTTGCAATGTAATTCTGTAAATGACATGCAGTCACCTGGTTTTTCTTGATGAGCTGCTGCACAGTTTGCAAGTTGCTTCCATGGTCTTTAGACGTAGCAAGAGGCAGCCTCTCCTGTACCCAGGTCTGTCATATAACAAAAACAGACAACATGAAAAGTCGCACAATGTGGGTGCAGCCATAAACACAGTGACTCACCAAGGCAGAATTCTATGTTAACCAACAACTTAACATTTTGAAAGAGTGTCGCTCAAGTTGACATACCTATTCTAGCTTTCAGTAGACCTACACTCAAAAGTGAGAGTATTGCTCATCCCCCCCCCCCCCAACATGTTTGAAGTGTTTTTTTTCCCCTGGGGACAGGGGTACCCTTAACACTTCCTCAATTTTTCACTTGGTGTAAATGACGTCTGCTTGGGGCACTTCCTTCCCTACCCACAGCCTCTTGGGACATGTCACCAGTGCCTGATTTATAAGGGGTCAGAAGAGGCTTTTGCCCCGGGCCCCCCTGTCAGAGAGGGCCCCAGAATTCAAAAAATGTAATATAAAACTAGTTTTATTATTTAAAAAAATAACAAGGTGTGTGTGGGTGTCAGGATACAGAACAGTTAAAGCGTAACTCTTTTCACTTTTTTCACTCTTCCACTTTTGTTGAGAAAAAAACCATTCCCCTCTGAGTGATCTATGTACATTGCAAGGATTATAACACACTTTGTTGCAGATTCCTACCTTTTGTTATTCTGAAAAAATCCATGTGCATTTCTCTGTGCGTCTGCTCTGAGTGGGTCTAATGGGAGTGGTTTCATAATTAGCTGTCAGGTGTGGAGCTGCACTAATGAGGAAATCTGCTGGGCCTGCATCCCTTTAGATGGGTTCCTATTGAAAGCATCTCTCCAAAAATGTTTTTTTTTTTGTTGCAGGGATACCCGATTTGTATCTTAGGCAGACTTCTGGGAAAATTTGGTGAGCCAATCACACAAGCAGGAAATTATGTTTCTGGGGAGTGGTCAGTACACACTCTGTGTACAGAAAACTCCAGGTAGCCATATTGCAATTTATTCTCAGAAAATGACATTGGCTGCAGATTGAAAAGGAAAGGTCATTTTTAATAACATTCAATTACAATATGATTTGTGTTGCAATTATAAGCGCTATATTATTTTTTCTTGATTTGCTATTTTTCTCCCCACGAAAGTGGAGTTACCCTTTAAGCCTGACTTCAGAGGCAAAGAAAGGGATGAGGGCTTTTGGCAGATGTTTTACATTTTAACTTCTTATATTATTTTACTATTGCAGATGTATGATTTAACATGATTGTGTTGCAGAATTTATTGCCTTGTTTATGAGAGACAAGTGGGTTGAACAAGGGAAAAGTTCAAAGAATGTTGGAAAGTGCAAGGCAACAGTCCCAGCCCCATCATGTGGGAGTGAAGTTATTGACCAGCATCGATTTATCGCCTAATTGGGTCAAGGGGCGAATCCGACACTTGGAGATCTCGAAACTCGAAAGTTTTACCCAAAATTACGAGATTGGTCAAATTTGGGATAGGCGTGGTCCTGGATCTGAATTTGGCCAGAATGACATAGGAGAGTGTCGGACGTAAAAAAATGTGGTTTATCATTCATTTCAGTTCACTTTTTTATTTGTCATATAATTTAATTTCTATGTTGAGGGGACCCACGAACCTGAAGTGCCCAGGCCCCCAAGGTCTAAATCCGGCAATGCATGTAACACATCTCGGGATGCTGCAGGACTAGTCACACAGTGCTGTTGTACTTCGCAGATGTGCAGTTGGGAGCTGGATCTGAGACATCAGGAAGTCACAGCCGGCTCCCAAATCTAAGATGGCAAAACGGAAGAGTGGAAACAAATGTGCGGAGGATAGAGCTGGACTCAGTGGTATTTGTAACTGTTGACTTTTAATTATTTTAATAAGAAGTAAAGAACGAGGAAAAAAGTTTTTCGTTAATTAAACCATTTAACTTTCATTGCACCTTTATAACCCTTCCACAAAAAAAATATATTTTTTAAGGAATCCTTAGACAGCAATTTAGCTTTGATTGAGTAGCCCAAAAGACACAAATCACTGCAATCCCCCTTGTTTTTTTAATAGTATATATACCAAAAAGACCCACGCTACGGATCTTTATAGTAACAGCTGCTGTGTGAAACACAATCAATGTTCTTTTAATCATTAAACCTCGGCACCCAATTGTGTTATCCTGGTGTCATAATCTACTATTAATCAACCGTGTGAAACATATAAATTCATCATTCAAAAAAATACAAAAATTGCCTTTCGTATCTCATTAGTGAATTCTAATAGTCTATATACAAAGTGTCCAATTGCTTTCCAATGCTGTTCCTCTGTAAATCAATCAGTGATGTCTCTTTTCAAATTACTCTGTGCTCAAGTGGCAAAAAATTGTATACGTATATTCTCTTCTGTGTTTCTTATCCTCCACTGTGTATCACCACCACACTTGTACACTCACCAGATGACCATGAGCTCTCTGGAAAGAGTATGGTCAAAATTAGCTTTTCTCCCAGGGCGTTAAGAATCATAGGCAGCAGCTTTTCCACTCCAGGGTAATTATCGCCATAAAACAGAAGAGAGAGAACTCTAATCATATAAATGATTGGTCCCCTAATTAAACAAAATCTGGATATATCCAATTGGCAGCATTTTCATGTCACTTTATACATTACATTATTGTAACCATACAATCCATCCATTTTAAACTGTAAATAAAAATATTTTTTTAAATCTTTTTAAACCTTTTTTAAAAAATTGGCAATAAAGCAGTTTAGATCAACCTCTTAATTTAGGCCTTCTGGGGATAAAGTATCTAATAAATATATCCTTTTTGTTTTTTCTTTTCTCCCCTCCAGTGACCTTCCATTCTATCAATACCATAAAAATTAAGCTGACTAGCATCTTTGTTGTGGTATTCTTTAAGGCTGGGTTCACACTATTGCAAATTAGATGTGGATTTCACTGCATCCAATTCGCATAGCGGGAGATTGTGACCGACTCTCTATGGAGCCGGTTCAGTTCACACATTTCCGCAGCTGCTCCGGTGCGAATTGCACAGGAGTGCTGTGCGTCTTTTGGTCCGTTTCAGGTCCAAATTCAGCCCAAAATTCGGGTTGAAATCGGACCTGAAACTGTGAATGGAGACGCACCGGACTCCTGCTGTTAGCTGCTGCGTTCTCCAGTGTGAACCCAGCCTAAAATGCCTAGAAACGCTATGGTGGGTATTTCGTGGTGATAATTACCCTGGAATGGAAAAGCTGCTGCCTAGTATTATTAACCCCTCGGGGAAAAGCACATTTTGACTATACTCTTTCCAGAGAGGTCATGGTCATCTGGTGAGTGTACAAGTGTGGTGGTGATATACGGTGGAGGATAAGAAACACAGAAGTAAATATACATATACAATTTTTTGGCACATGAGCACAAAGCACTTTGAAAAGAGACATCACTGATTGATTTACAGAGGAACAGCATTGGAAAGCAATTGGACACTTTGTATAAGGACTATTATATTATGTTTGTTAAATAGTAGCTTGATATACAAACTGATGCCTTCTTGAAAAATTTTCGGCTCACATATAACTTACAGATGTGAAACAATATAACAGGGTTCATTATTAAAAGTAATTTTTAGTTGGCGGAGCTATTAGGTCATCTTTTAAATTATGTTGAATATTTTTTCCAATGAAGTTGTAGCTCTTATGGAAATGTATGGATATCCTGCCAACCTATTTTTCCATCAAAGGGTTTAACAAGCAGAAAGCAATTATTTGTGTTGTTTTTACTGGGAATGTCTGTATAGTAGATGGATTGTTTAATTTTTTTCTTAAAACAGCTACTTTGTGTGAACAATTTTCTGTTTAAATTACATTTTCAGCATCCTGGAAGATCTCTTCACAGCAATGCCACACATCCAAAACACTCAATATCAGCTCAAATCTTTAGAACATTGACAAAAATAACCCATATATCCAACTACGGATTCTACTTCCCAAGGACCAGCCAGTTCATAACCCAATGGGGATTCAGTGTCAGAAGAAAGAAAGATTATTTTTCTATAGCGACCAATTAGCTTTTCCCTTCCATTTTATCTCACTGCAGAATAAACATATGACTTCTAGGGGCAACAAAAATAGTTCATCAAACACTTTAATAAATAAAGGTCCTAAAAACTCACAATTTCATCTTCCAGGTCCCGGGTGACTTGATGGACCTCTTTAGAGGCCAGAAGAATCCGTCTTCTCTCCTTAAGTGGCTCGATTAGCCGCACAATCCTGGTTCCGACTTCATTCTGCTTCTGCTCCACTGCCTCTTGGCTGGCCACATCCATTGGAAGAGATGCAATCTGTGCTTGCAGCTCGCCCACCTCCTTGTACCATTCCTCCATCTGAGACTCCATTGTCTGCAGAGAGGTTGCAAAGTATGAGCCAAGAATCGTGGAGAATTTTCTAGGTCAGAGACACGCATCACAAAAGAACTTGCCTGTTGTATAGCAATCACTACTGTCTACTTTTTTTTCAGCTAGATGCATTTCATTAAAACAAACCCTATACTGCTTATGTGTATGAGCATACAACACAATCTCAAAATACACCCTGGCTGCCAACAGATCCCAGCAAAATCACATTTTAACACGCCCATACACAAACAGAGACAACGTTTTAGGTCTTCTCTGCTGAAAATTGGCCAGTCTATGGGCTGCCAGTGACTTGCATAGCCTACAAATATCTATTCAGATATCCAACAAATAAAATGAAAGATTTAGGAAAGTCACATCGGCATACATATGCAGTTCCTGTACAATCACTCCCTATGTGCAATATGTGTCCCATTTGGCCATCACCTTTATTTAACCCAAAGCTTATAAGGATAATTTACAGCAGGGGTAGGCATCCTGGGGCCCTCCAGCTGTTGCAGAACTACAAGTCCCACCATGCCTCTGGGAGTAATTGTAACTGCCAGCCTTGCAATGCGTCATGGGAAATGTAGTTCCACAAGAGCTGGAGGGCCCCAGGTTGCCTACCCCTGATTTAAAGAGTTAGTTCACCTTTACCAAAAAACCTGCCTGTGCAGGTAAGGGGTGTCTGTAGATAAAAACAAAGTCAAATAATTTCCTTGCTATAGGTGTAGGCCATTTACCTACCTTCAAAGGCTGGCCAAAACATTTCCAGAGATGGCATCATCCCATCATGGATTGTTGCTAGGGCATTGCTAAGACACTTTCAGCCAATTCAAACCCCATCGCACCCACTCTCTCCAGGCACAGTAGCTCTGAGCTTAGCAATGCTGCAATGGTGGAGATTGTGGACCACACATATGCAAGGGTTTAAAAGCTCGCTCCTGTGATGGTGGGGGTGAGAAGTCACAGTAGTAACAGCTGGGAGTGTCTTAGCCATGTACTATTAACAAGGGAAATTTTTTGGCCATGCTTTGGGAGGTACATAAATAGCCTACATCTATAGCAAGGGCATTATCCAACTTTAATCAAAGCTGCACATTCTGTTTTGTCTACAGGAGCCACTTACCTGTATAGGCAGTTTTTGGTAAAGGTGAACTAACCCCCTTTATTTTGCCCATGTATAGGCAAATCTTCAGATCCCAAAGAATTGCTGCTCCATTTGGTAGCCCAGACAAAAATTAGGTGGCTTGGTGCTAAAGTACACAACCAACACCTAATTTAATAATATAACTAGAAAACTATATTTACAGAAGCTTTGCACCACGTAGACTGTCCAGTGGTTTAGATACTGCAGGTTCCAGAATGCTCTACCAAAAAGTGGATCGCAGATGTGATTTGTGGTCCCTTAATATCTCAAGAGCCATAAGTGGACCTGTTTAAGATCAAAGGTAAGCACATATGGCTCTTCAGCTCTTGTGGCACTATAGTAATGTAACAAACAATTTTGTTGTAGCTTAGGCTGGCCTTACACCTGTAAAAAACCTAGAACTAGAGTAGAACGAAAATCGAGACATTGACATGGTAGTCCAAAACAAATATGGCCTACAACTCCAAAGTCAATTGGAAAATCTTTATTGCTACATAAGTGTTAGTATTAAAAAGAACTAACATGTTTCGGCATATAGCAATAAAGATTTTCCAATGGACTTTGAAGCTGCCGGTTACATTTGTTTTGGAGTGATATACAGTACACTATGAATGGAGGCCATTCGAGTCCAGAGCACCCAGTGAAGGATTCCTTTTTTTTTTATCTAAGAGGAGTTTCCCTGATGTAAGTGCTGCACCCGTGTTTGTTTTATCTAAATTGACCTAAAACTTGAAAGAAAAGTCATTTGAACTTAGTCGAGTCTATGAAGGCACCATTGAATGGTCAGATGAAGTTTTTTATATACTTTCTCGCCCAAATGTTCAAATTAAATTCTACAGGTGTAAGGCCACCTTTAATTAAATTTCCAGTCTTGGTGCATTTCTTTCAGTGTTCTATAAACACAGCTCTATTCCATAATGTGGGGCCTGCAGATAACAACTGGAGTCTCAGTGCTTACCATAACAACCAAATCATCTCCAGAACGTATTTCTTCAGAGCTGGTCAGGAAAAAAAAATAATAAAAAAATCGAATAGGTCCCTAATGGCAATACGTTTTGGTTTTGTATAACTAATATTACAGCTTTATCGTCAGCGTCTTCTTTACGTTAAGCCTTGGAGCATATTGGGCCTCTTCTTATAGGAACTCCACTGCATTATACAGCTGCCCTCATATATTCTCTTACTCTGGGGTTCACATTCAGGGCTATGTACCAACTTCCTTTTACCTGTCTATCAAAAGTCACATTTGAAGAGATGGATCACATATGGAGAGCAGAGTACAACTGCATAGAGAACTGCTGTCTGTAAGCAGATAGATCTTTACTAAAAACACACCAGCCTTTGGTATAACAGAGTAAAAACAAGCACTAGAGAAAATCCTATGAGGGATTTTAAATGGAGATGGGGGTCTGTTTCATTTTATGTCAATATAACTATGTCCACATAAAGACAGATGCCTTCTTTCTTTTCTTATATATATATATATATATATATATATATATATATAAAATATATATATATATATATATATATATATATATATATATATATATATATATATATATATATATATATATATATATATATACTAAAAATATTTTATTTTTTAAATCAGATACGCAAGAATTACTGCGTCTGTATATTTCATAGTTACCATCTGCTGTCAGCAGGGGGCAAGCTCCAACTGTTTTTGTAGCTATTGTGCTAAAAAGAAAGCTCAGCGACTCAGAGGAAGTGCAGAAATGAGAGTACATAAGACAGGCAGTTTATAGCAAGTATACAGGGCGTGCTGGGATCTTTTATTAGACAGGCAAGAAGGCTTTGTAAACTGACAGTTATGGATGCACCTGCAATAAATGTTTTTTTTTTATATTAAGATTTCGTATAAATATATAAAATCGGTTTATAAACTTCTAGAATTAAAGAGAGGTCACAACAAACAAGTCAAAGAACTGCACAGCCAGGCAGAAGGAAGAGTCCAGAACCAGAAGAGGAGGACAAGGAAAGGTTGGAAATGGAAGATGACAGTTAAAAAAGCAAATACACTACTGTACCACGGACCAGGCAATGGGCTGATCAACAAACTGCACTGTGATGTTGGGATGAACACTGCGTCAAGCTGCTGTAAAGGGAGAATGAGTTGTTTGTGAATGACAACGTAAAATGGTGAATTCTTGAAAGCAAAACAAATTCCCTGGACGAACATACAAGGTGACCTATGAAAAAACTGGAGCAAAGAAACAATGACTGACAATATTTAAAGCAACCCTATCACCTGGTTGAAAAAATAAAGTGTAAGCAGATGGATTCTCACCTCAACAGGCAGCAAGTCCAATTAGCAATTTTTCCAAGACTTACTGATACCACTTCTGACACAGGCACTTCCGATAGCGTGTCCCCACCGCATGCTATGGCACCTTCAATGGGTCCCAATGCCAGTACACAACACAGTAATGACTTAGTTGTTGGCATGAGGAGCCACACCGTGGGGGGTATGCCATCTAAAAAAAAAACTATAAATGTATTGAATAGCAGTGGTGCAGGTATCTCTATTGAAGGAAACACCTGCTGGACAGGTGAGCAGGTGAGTATAAGGCCTGGTGAGTATAATGCCGCGTACACATGAGCTGACTTTTCGACCGGACTGGTCCGACGGACCAAGTCCGGCGGACAATTCGACTGTGTGTGGGCTTCATCGGACCTGCAGCGGACTTTTTCAGTTGAAAATCTGACAGACTTTAGATTTGGAACATGTTTCAAATCTTTCCGACGGACTTGAGTCCGGTTGAAAAGTCCGCTCGTCTGTATGCTAGTCCGACAGACAAAAACCGACGCTAGGGCAGCTATTGGCTACTGGCTATGAACTTCCTTATTTTAGTCCGGTCGTACGTCATCATGTACGAATCAGTCGGCCTTTAGTGTGATCGTGTGTAGGCAAGTCCGTTCGTTGGGAAAGTCCGTTGGAAGTCCGTCGGACCAGTCCAGTCGAAAAGTCCGCCCGTGTGTACGCTGCATTAGACTTCTTTTAAGGCTACCCACATTTTATTTTTTATTTAAGGAGGCAACAGGGTCTCTTTAGGCAACACTTTGGGCAGGAATCTAAATACACAGTGGAAGTGCATATATCTTTACTGTTAGCCGTGTTAAAAGTATTTGAAATTTTGTACAGAAAATCTTGTGGTTTACAAACCTCTGTCACACTGCACAGGCAGGTGACATGCATCGTTCCTGATAAAACAATCAATCATTTTGGTCCAGCTTTCTATACCACCTCCAGCCTCCACACTGGACAGTGAATGAGCATCATTACTTCTATTAGGCAAGCAAACAAGAATGGCTGACCAAAATTAAAAATCATTGACAGGTAAAACAGTAAACATATGTTATACTTCTATATTTTATTAGTTATTGCCTGAATAAAAAGGTTTTTTTTTACTTTATTTTTTACGTTTTTGAAAAGGAGAGGAAAGTGAGCACAGACCCACCAACATATTACATAGATACAAACAATAAATCAAATACACGTCGATGGCACAAGTTAAATGAAACAAACACGTGACACAGCAGTTATACCACCGTAGCACTTATACAGTTAGGTCCATATATATATATATTTGGACACAGGCACAATTTTCATATATTTGGCTCTGTATTCCACCAGAATAAAATTAAAATGAAACAATCCAAATGAATTTGAAGTGGAGACTTTCAACTTTAATTAAAGGGGTTGAACATAAATATCAAGTGCAAATTTTAGGAACTGCAACCATT
Source organism: Aquarana catesbeiana (assembly GCF_042186555.1). Classification (NCBI taxonomy): domain Eukaryota; kingdom Metazoa; phylum Chordata; class Amphibia; order Anura; family Ranidae; genus Aquarana; species Aquarana catesbeiana. The sequence goes on from NC_133332.1 coordinate 53,965,919, forward strand.
TTATACACAATCCCCACATTTTCAGGGGATCAAATTTAATTGGACAAATATAATCATAAATAAAATGTTCATTTTTAATATTTTGTTGAAAACCTTTACTGGCAATGACTGCCTGTTGTCTGGAACCCATGGACATTACCAAAGACTGGGTTTCCCTTTCCGAGGCTCTAACTGCAGCTGTCTTCAGTTGTTCTTTGTTTGTGGGTCTTTCTGCCTTTAGTTTTGCCTTCAGCAAGTGAAATGCATGTTCAATTGGGTTGTGACTGACTCGGCCATTGCAGAATATTCCACTTATTTTCCTTCAAAAACTCCTGGGTTGCTTTTGCAGTGTGTTTTGGGTCATTGTCCATCTGTACTGTGAAGCGCAGTCCATTCAATTTTGCTTCATTTGGCTAAATCTGGGCTGACAGTATATCTTTAAACACTGTAGAATTAATCCGGCTGCTTCTGTCACATCATCAATAAACACCAATGGCCCAGTGCCACTGGAAGCCATGCATGCCCATGCCATCACACTGCGTCCACCATGTTTTACAGATGATGTTGTGTGCTTTGGATAATGAGCTGTTTCAAGCCTTCTCCACACTTTTTCTTCCCGTCATTCTGGTACAGATTAATCTTAGTTTCATCCATCCAAAGAATGCTTTTCCATGACTGGTCTGTTGATTTGGCCACTCCTAATGTTTCTGCTATTTTTCTGATGGATTTGTTTTGTTCTTGAAGCCTTACAATGGCCTGTTTCACTTGCATGGACAGTTCCTTTGAACGCATGATGTAGGTTCAAAGCAATAGATGCCAAATGCAAATACCACACTTAGATTTAACTCCAGACCTTTTACCTGCTTAATGAAGAAATAGTGAAGGAGTAGCCCACACCTTTCCATGAAACAGCTTTTGATTCAATTGTCCAATTACTTTTGGTCCCTGGAAAAAGGGGGATGGCTATTCTTAAGAGCTGTAATTCCTAGACCCTTCCTCCGATTTGAAAGTACATACCCTCAAATGAAACCTGAAAGTGTGCACTTTCAGCTCATATCCATTATATAACTATAGCTTGAAAATATTTTGGTAAATACCTGAAAAAACGAAAATTGTGCCTGTGTCCAAGAATATATGGACCTAACTGTAGTTGGGTTAGTTGGTGGCATGGCTCCCTCCAAGTCCTAATATTAAATAAAACTAACCAAAAAAAAAAATGGAGAAGAACTAATGAAGCACAGGTGGAAATACAGACATGGGAGGATTGAAAAAGTTTTACTTTTTCCTTTGGTCCAGTTTTTATATTCAGCCCCAGTATGGAAGTATTCATTTTGTGGGTTCAAGCAGTATTCAAGATGGAGAAACATGTACAGTACATTTAAAAAAAAAATAACTGTCTACAGATGTAGAACTGATATGTAGAATATATGATTCATGGTATCATCATGGTACACTATATATGATTCAAACAAAACCTCAACAAGCATCGGAGATAGATTGAAATGGGTATATTATTTTATCTCTGAGGGCTAAGTAGTAACAGGGTGCAGGTTGCACTGACATTGCCAACTTCACATTCTGCAAATGCTAGTTACATGGCTATAATGCTGCCCCTTTGTGTCAGTACGTTGGAGCACTAACCCCTTGTGATTTTACTTTACTTTACTTTTACTGTACCATTACTGTTGCTTATTTCAGGTCAATGACTCAAAGTAATGGAGTCTGTGTGTTACCAAACCATCCAGGCAGCTAGCATTTTCTTGAGGTTAACTTATAGTTATTGTAGTAAAAGTTTACTTTAATGGGAACCCATGTCAGGAAAACAATATTAGACAAACTAGTGAGTGGAGCACAAGGTGCAGTGCTTACATGTACTTTCAAGCTGGTCCAAAGCAACCTGTGTATGTGCTGGGCAGCCTCACGAACCTTGGCCTATACTTCCCGAAAATCCAAGACTTTTATTATACTATAGGTTTGGCACCCCGCACTGTTTTACCCTCCAGTGAGGCGGCTTAACCAGACAATAAAGGGGTACTTACTCAATAGACAGCGAAAGTAGGCCAAAAGGTCAGAGTTGTAGTAATGTCAAGGACTTGAGAATGTGTACATCTGTTTTTTTATTTGTATATCTAGTGGTTCTTAAAGTGACTCATACAACAAACAACAATTCCACAGAAGAGCAGTACCTGTAAATTAGAAATGTACTTCTCTTGCTGCCCTCCACTGCTAAACATTGCTCCAGTGAAGAGAAAGCCCTGTCTAAAACAGACACTTCCGAGAATGTCAAACTCCTGTGTCTCCCACAGCTCTCCAGGGTTCCTCCTGGCGACCCTCAAGTTACTTACTACTGTGTCTTGTAATGTTATAGGGGTCAGTAGGAAGAACTAGTGAGTACTGAGGGGGGACATAGGAAATCAACACTCCCAGAGGTAAATACTGAGAGGTGGGGGGGCATCCAAAAACAACATTCCCAGGGGTGAGTACTGTGGGGGACATAGGAAATCAACACTCCCAGGGGTGTTGGTTTCAGAAAAACTTCACTGTAAATTCCTGGTCACTGGAGCAGCATTTAAGAGGGTAGGCAGCAGGAAGAGTATGTATTTTCTTCTTTATAGGTACAGGATTTCTGGGATATTTTAGTTTGGAGACAGGGTTTGTATCTTTCTTTGACACAGGTTCACTTTTCACAATAATGTTCTTCATTTTTATGAGCCGTTTAGAGTACAATAAGAGAATTACCACCATTATCATTACATCATTTTAACAGTATGGGAGGCATAGTGGTGTAGTGGGTAGCACTCTCGGCTAGCAGTAAAAAATGGTCGCTGGTTCGAATCCCAATCAAGGGAGTTTGATGGTGCTATACAAGTACCTTAAAAAATAATAATAATAATAATAATAATAATAATGACAGCAATACAAAAACTTCACTGAGGTGGACAAACCAGAGAGGAAGGTGACTAGGTCTGCCCAGCCAACAAATGTTTAGGTAGCATTAGCTGGGCGCAGGTGAAGCTTTTTCCTCCAGACTCAGCGCACCTTTCCAAATCTGTAAAGTATCAATCTTTTTATCGCTGCAAAGATTGATCACAATGCTACACAATCCCTTTGGCTTACCTTGTGTTTGATATTAATTGCAACTTAAAGAAAACCTGTGGTTCGCACATGTATGGTGGCTCAGCAATAGGTTTACTTTAATGTCTCCCTCCCCAGCAACACATACTCACATTTTTTTTGTTTCCCTGTAGCTCTGTCCGATATTACCCATTTGAACCTGTGCAGTGATCCTTCCTCCTAGGCTGTATCTTCCGAAACAGGAAGCAGGTGAAGTAATGCATGCATTTACAGAGGGTCTTTTATTTAAATGCTTTTAATCCTACCTTAAAATGGGAACTAAAGAGTTAATACTCATCTTTCCAAAAGTCCCTCGCCAGCACTGGCATCTTCTTGTGTGCCAGTTTTAGGTCATCTTCTTTGGCTGGTACGAGATGACGTCACTAGCTAGTCATTCCGGCACACAGGGATCGGGCTGGCTGCTGTAAGCTGAGTTGTGCATGTGCAGCTCAGTTTATATTCCAGGGATCACTGTGAGCAGGTAAGTTTAGTTTATTTCAGAAGAGATATTGCATGTCTCTTCTGCAATAAAAGGCCAGCCTGTTCACAGCATGTAACAGTGGAACTTTAGTTCCACTTCAAGTAAAAATCTTTAAAAACACTGCAACCATTGATTGCACTTGTCCCTTTTAGCCTCTAGATCAGTGATGGTGAACCTTGGCACTCCAGAGGTTTTGGAACTACATTTCCCATGATGCTCATGCACTCTTCAGCTATGAGTAAGCGCTCTGTAAGAGCGTGAAACGCGTTAGCGGTCAAGCTGTATTGCCTCAACAGTGTCATGTACTAATTTTATGCCACGTTATTGAATAAAGAAGATTTTATTTATTTGCCTATTCCGGAGTGTGGCTGTCCAGAACTTTTTCCTGCATGCATATCATGGGAAATGTAGTTCCAAAACATCTGGGGTGCCAAGGTTCGCCAGCACTGTTCTAGATCAAGCTGTGCACATAGCAACATAGTGATCCGCAGCGCAAACGAGCGACTAGCAGGTATGCAGAGACTGTTCATGTCACTTCTTTATTCTCCACGCTCTGTGGTTAGTTTGACAGTGGAAACCGCTAAGTAGCATAGACCAACCCTTTTTACTCCCGTGCAGCTACACCCTAAACTATAAGTGCCCTATATATAAGTACAGACTTGCTGCAAACACTCAATCTCACTAACACTAATATAATGTTTTTTCACATACAGTGCCTTGAAAAATGATTCATACCCCTTGAACTTTTCCACATTTTGTCATGTTACAACCAAGAACGTAAATGTTTTCTTTTGGGATTTTATGTGACAGACCAACACAAAGTGGCACATAATTGTGAAATGGAAGGAAAATGATAAATGGTTTTCAAATTTGTTTACAAATAAATATCTGAAAAGTGTGGCATACATTTGTATTCAACCCCCTTTACTCTGATACACCTGCCTTCATAAGTCACCCAATTAGTAAATAGAGTCCACCTGTGTGTATAAATACAGTATAAATACAGCTGTCCTGTGAAGCCCTCAGACCCCATTCACACAGGGGCAACACGACTTGCCGGTCGCCTCAGCGAGGCGACCTGCAAACGAATGGCCGGGCGACTTGCAAAACGACTTCTGCATAGAAGTCTATGCAAGTCGCCCCAAGTCGCCCCCGAAGTCGTACAGGAACCTTTTTCTAAGTCGGAGCGACTTGCGTCGCTCCCCTTAGAACGGCTCCATAGTACAGAACGGGAGGCGACTTGTCAGGCGACTAGGTCGCCTGACAAGTCGTCCCTGTGTGAATGGGGTCTTAGAGGTTTGTTAGAGAACCTTAGTGAACAAACAGCATTATAAAGACCAAGGAACACACCAGACAGGTCAGGGATAAAGTTGTAAAGAAGTTTAAAAGCAGGGTTAGGTTATAAAAAAATATGCCAAGCTTTGAACATCTCACGGAGCACTGTTCAATCCATCATCCGAAAATGGAAAGAGTATGGCACAACTGCAAACCTACCAAGACATGGCCGTCCACCTAAACTGACAGGCCGGGCAAGGAGAGCATTCATCAGAGAAGCAGCCAAGAGGCCCATGATAACTCTGGAGGAGCTGCAGATATCCACAGCTCAGGTGGGAGAATCTGTCCACAGGACAGCTATTAGTCCTGCACTCCAGAAATCTGGCCTTTATGGAAGAGTGGCAAGAAAAAAGCCATTGTAGAAATAAAGCCATAAGAAGTCCTGTTTGCAGTTTGCGAAAAGCCATGTGGGGTGACACAGCAAACATGTGGAAGAAGGTGCTCTGGTCAGATGAGACCAAAATTGAATTTTGGCCTAAAAGCAAAACGCTATGTGTGGCATAGTAAAAAACTAACAATGCACATCACCCTGAACACACAATCCCCACTGTGAAGCATGGTGGTGGTAGCATGTTGTGGGGATGCTTTTCTTCAGTAGGGACAGGGAAGCTGGTCAGAGTTGATGGGAAGATGAATGGAGCCAAATACAGGGCAATCTTAGAAGAAAATCTGTTATGCCCTGTACACACGGTCGGACATTGATCGGACATTCCGAAAACAAAATCCATGGATTTTTTCCGGCGGATGTTGGTTCAAACTTGTCTTGCATACACACGGTCACACAAAGTTGTCGGAAAATCCGATCGTTCTGAATGCGGTGACGTAAAACACGTACATCGAGCCTATAAACGGGGCAGTAGCCAATAGCTTTCGTCTCTTAATTTTTTCTGAGCATGCGTGGCCCTTTGTGCATCGGATTTGTGTACACACGATCAGAATTTCCGACAACAGATTTTGTAGTCGGAAAATTTTATAGCCTGCTCTCAAACTTTGTGTGTGGGAAATTCCGATGGAAAATGTGTGATGGAGCCCACACATGGTCGGAATTTCCGACAACAAGGTCCTATCACACATTTTCCGTCAGAAAATCCGACCGTGTGTACGGGGCATTAGAGTCTGCAAAAGACTTGAGACTGGAACAGAGGGTCACCTTCCAGCAGGACAAATGACCCTAAACATACAGTCAGAGCTACAATGGAATCATTTAGATCAAAGTATATTCATGTGTTAGAATGGCCCAGTCAAAGCCCAGACCTAAATCCAATTGAGAATCTGTGGCAAGAGTTGAAAATTGCTGTTCACAGACGCTCTCCATCCAATCTGACAGAGCTTGAGCTATTTTGCAAAGAAGAATGGGCAAAAATGTCACACACTAGATGCAGCTATAATTTTGTTGAAAGGTGGGTCTACAAATGCACGTCACACTTTCACATATTTATTTGTAAAACATTTGGAATACCAGTTATCATTTTCCAATTATCATTTCACAATTATGTGCCACTTTGTGTTGGTCTATCACATAAAAATCCCAATAAAATACACTTAAAAGAGGAGTTCCCATTTAAAAAAAAAAAATTAAAAGTCAGCAGCTACAAATACTGCAGCTGCTGACTTTTAATTGGACACTTACCTGTCCCAGGGTTCAGCAATGCGGGGGATCGAAGCCCCGCTCCTCTCCCCCTCCGTTCGGTGGCGCCGGCATTGCAACTGTGGGCGCCTGGCTGTGGCTTCACAACCGGGCACCCACTGCGCATGCGCAAGTGTCGCTGCGCGCCGTGATTGGCCGCTCAGTCATCTGGGACCTGTAATGGGTCCCAGATGATTGACAAGAGAGAGGGAGCAGAGCTGAGCCCTTCCTGTGCCGAGGGGAAGTGATGTCACCAGCCCAGGCACTGAAAGAGGCAGTCTACGAGGGACCCCCTAGCAACAGGCATTTAGAGGTGAGTAAAAAAAAAAAATTTCCAAATGTTTTTTTTTGGGCACATTCATGTATTTTTTTTTTTTTGGGTGGAACACCACTTTAAGTTTTTGGTTGTACCATGACAAAATGTGGAAAATTTCAAGGGGTATGAATACTTTTTCAAGGCATATACTGTAGCTGAGTAGCATAGCCTTCAGGTTTGCCAGAGAAACTTGTTTGCATGTTTAGGACTTGAACGGACCTCAGCAGGAACAAAACAATGTTTTAATACAATCCGTTAGTTAAATGCATACAAGCATAGTTAGCAAATATACTGTATATTCCACTTTCCACAGCATCTGGATTTCATCTTTAACCACTTGACCCCCAGGTCTTTTCTGGCACTCTTTGTTTACATGCAACAATCAGAATTTTTTGCTAGCCAATATCTTGGAACCCCCAAACATTATATATTTTTTTAAAGCAGAGGCCCTAGAGAACAAATTGGTGGGTTTTGCAATTTTTTGTCACACGGTATTTGGATGAATATAGCCAGTACCTGCTGTTGCCGTTGCACAGGGGTGTGAAATTTTAAAGTGTGACATGTTTGGTATCCATTTACTCGGCGTAAAATCATCTTTTATATTTTACAAAAAATTGGGTTATGTATTGTGTGTACCAAGATCGGTGTGATCAAATGCTATTCTTTTTCAAAAATGGTGCCGTTTACATCCGGGTAAACCAAAAGTGATGTAAGGTCATCGCTTCTATGTTACTATATCAGAGAGCCGAACAAAGCTGATCCGGTCTTTGTTCAGCTCTGTGATCAGTCGCAGGAAGTGCTGGCTGGTCAATTGGGACTCCTGGTGGGGCAGGAGATCCCTGTAAAGCCAGGGAAGGCTGTAAAAGCAATCCACCGGCTTCTTAGCCGCTAGGATCACCTCTACACAAGAGCTGACCGTCGGCTCAAAAAAAAAAAAAAAAAAAAAACGGTACTGGGATGATGCCTGCAGCTGTAGGCATCATCTCGGTATAACCACTTGAAGTCTAGCGACGTACGGGTACCTTGCTTGGTGGCAAGTGGTTAAATGTTACCATTATATTTGTTTAAAAATTAAAAGAAAAACCATGTAAAACAGTTTCCAATATCAAGCACCTCTACAAAAGTTCTTTATTGCTCTCTCTCTCATGTCACAGTTCTCTAGCAATACCTAGACAGCAGCTGTGAAAACTCTATGTAAAGAATTACCTTTCAAAGTCTGTCTTTGTTCAGCCTGTTTGGATACAATTACATCATCCCTCCTCCGCCAATTGGCTGGAAGTATTGTTTTTTGTCTTTTCACATTTTTATTTTATTATAGCATGGCAGTATCCATAATGTACAAAATAAAAGATATTAGGTACAAAGGAAGATACCATTCCGCTGACTGGCTATAGATCACATCAAATAACAATCCAGCTAAAAGCCTACACAAGGCAGGTGATATTTATGAAATTTGTTAACTTAGTTACATAGTTACCGTATTTTCCGGTGTATAAGGTGACTGGGCGTATAAGACGACCCCCTAATTTTACAGTTTTTTAAGAGTTTTAGCCTGTACTTACCGTATAAGACAACCCCCCTTCCGAAGCTTCATATTTTTTCCTTCTTGCTGGAGCTGGAGCCATATCCTTCTTCCTTCTTGCTGGAGCCAATCACGGCGAGCGATGTATTCTATTAATGAATACAAAGCCTGCTTGCATTGGCAGAGGCTGTAACATCATCAGCCTGCGCCTCTCTGACTCTCAAAGCCAATCCGAGCAGGCTACTCTATGTGTAGCCTGCTCGGATTGGCAGAGGTTGTTACTCCAATTCGAGCAGGTTCTGTATTCATTTGAATACATCGCTCACCGGGATTGGCTCAACGGCATATACTGTATGTAGCGGAAGCTACATACAGCATTACCGCACATCCAGCAGGCATCCAAGGGGCTGACCCGGCATATAAGACAACCCCTGCTTTTTGGCCAGTTTTTTTAAGTGTAAAAAGTCATCTTATACGCCGGAAAATATGGTAGTTTGTTTAAAAAAAAAAGACACAAGTCCATCAAGTTCAAAAAAATTAAAAATACAATCCCATATACACAAACCTACACCCACAGTTAATCCAGAGGAAGGAAAAAACCCCAGCAAAGCATGCTCCAATTTGCTACAGCAGGGGAAAAAAATTCCTTCCTGATCCCCCGAGAGGTAATCAGATTTTCCCTGGATCACAACTTTACCTATATATGTTAGTACCCAGTTATAATGTGTACATTTAGGAAAGAATCCAGGCCTTTTTTAAAGCAACTTGAATAGCAAAAAAAAAAAACAAATCCAGAGACATCTTGGAAGTATTATTTTATATATTGGATAGAAAAAATAATTGCAGCCTATAAGTAAATAGCAATGAAGCAACTGAAAGTAGGAAAAAAAGACACTTTGTAAAAAATTTTTTTTTTTCTTTCACAGCAGCTGTCTAAGGATTTTCAACTGTAACAGCTGTTAGGTGGGATAACAAGTGGAATGACATGGGTTACTTTAACTTCTTTAAACATTATAATATACATGAAAGAACAAAATAAGACCATTGATATATACCTAAAGCGGACTTCCAGCAGACTTGTGATTGAACATGGTAGAGAACACCACTGCCTCTCCACCACATTTAATCAGAGAACGCTTCACATTCATTGGGAGGGTGCAACAGGTTTTCTGAACGTCAGGTGCGGCAGGGAAGCAGCTCAGCACGGACCCATATGCCAGCAGCAATCACTGTAGTAGCAGTGCCTACTGCAATGATTTCCAGCTTCCACAGAGATTGGGCAGGTATGGCACACATACATTCATGAATTGCTCCAAATGGCCAATTACAGTCAAAAGTTTTTTGTTTTGAATAGGATGAGGAAGGAATTGAACCTACCTTTCATGCTTTTTTCCCCCACTTTGCATTCCAGATTTAGAGATTTCTCTTCACTTCCTGTCTCGATGATGGGTGTTAGAACAAGAAGTCAGGGAAAACCTCCCCACTTCCTGTCTTTTTAAGCACTTTAATCGTGCACATTTGTACAGTTATGCCCCGTACACACGGTCGGATTTTCCGACGGAAAATGTGTGATAGGACCTTGTTGTCGGAAATTCCGACCGTGTGTAGGCTCCATCACACATTTTCCATCGGATTTTCCGACACACAAAGTTTGAGAGCAGGCTATAAAATTTTCCGACAACAAAATCCGTCGGAATTTCCGATCGTGTGTACACAAATCCGACGGACAAAGTGCCACGCATGCTCAGAATAAATAAAGAGATGAAAGCTATTTGCTACTGCCCCGTTTATAGTCCCGACGTACGTGTTTTACGTCACCGCGTTCAGAATGATCAGATTTTCCGACAACTTTGTGTGACCGTGTGTATGCAAGACAAGTTTGAGCCAACATCCGTCGGAAAAAATCCTAGGATTTTGTTGTCGGAATGTCCGATCAATGTCCGACCGTGTGTACGGGACATAAGAATGTTTTCAATAGCTACCCTCTGAGGCCATGTATAACACTTATAAGGCTGTCAAACTAACAGTGAAGAGAGGACTCACCTCAAGCTTTTTAATATGCGTGTTGACTGTGGAAAAGTCTGGTAAAGCTTCCAATGGTTGAAGTTGCTCTTCTATCTTGAAGAGTCTCTTTCCCAAGTCTGAATAATTTTGTACTACCAGGTCAGCTTTACTGGATTGGAAGAGCTGCTGTGCTTTGGCATGAGTAGTGGACTCCAGCTCCACCCAACACTGACGGATCTCTTCAATCTTCTTCTTGACCACCCCGGCCAGCTCTGGCTTCTCCTGAATCAAATGTTGACCTTCCTGAAGAAAACAGACAGAAAAAAAAATTTCTATAAAGAAACTCTCAAAACTCCAAGTTCACAATGATTTATTTTATCTAATACCAGAATTGTTTCTGAACCAGAACTTTCCATGCAAGGCTTGTCACCCTCAAATGAAACAAAGGGGCAGACTGATCAGAATAACCATAATCAATCTACTGAAGGCTGCTTCAACCTAATTCTAATAACTACAAAAGTGCTTCGTTGACTTACATGATGAAAATAATATCGGAGCTTGATCTAAAATATTTGCTACATTTTATGAAAGTGGCAGAAATTATTTTTGAAGTATTCAACTGCAGATTTAAGCAAGAAAATATAAGCTTTATAAACTATAGAAGAGTTTGGAACATCATTCATTTAAAATAGTCAAGGTCTGACAAACTTTGTAAGGGTGCTGCAAAAAAAAGAAAAGAAAAGTCAACTGGACGTGCCTGGTCTAGATAATATTGCTTTAAAAATAAATCCATTTGTGTTTATGTGGGTCTTTCCCTATTTTTTTACGATACTAATGCAAGTCGCACGTTCGCTGTCTCTTTCTGATACAATGCCTACTGCTAACCTCTGATTGGGTTCACATCCAGGATCCCTCTATAGTGATTGTTTGTCTGTCAGATGATATCTCCACCACTGGATTGAGTGCCTGTTCTTATGCTCTTCCATGAGACCGATCTCTTTAAGGTTTTTCATCTGTGAACCCCTAAGCTTTACCATTGCATTGTATATATGTAAGCTACTGATTTAGTGCCACCTACACAAATATGTCCTGTAGATTTGAGGTTTTTTTTGCTTATTATACCATTTCCTCATTGGAAATAATTTTTTATTGTAACCTAAATATTTTTAATAAGAAGAGATTACACATTTGTGTTTATGGGTTAAAATCAGGAGGTGCAAATCACCTCTGTCAACGTGATTTTTGTTTTGAAGGAAGGCTTACTAGGCTAGGAGAAAACACACTCAAACATTTGTATTCAAGAAGAAATAGGGTAACACACCTTCATAAATTAATGCTGTGACAGGTGAACGATCCGTCACTGTGGGGTTGATTTACTAAAACTGGAGAGTGCAAAATCTGGTGCAGCTTTGCATAGAAACCAATCAGCTTCCAGGTTCTTTTGTCAAAACTTAATTGAGCAAGCTGAAGTTAGAAACTGATTGGCTACCAGAGCTGCACCAGGGTGAGTCTGACTGGAAACAGGTGGGTATTGCCCATGAAAGAGTAGTCTCCGATAAGTCATGGCTCCTCTTGTGGAGACAGTGTACTGCACAGGCAGAATGGCTGCACAGATAGGGTACCTCTATACCAGTCATTCTCAACCAGGGTTCCATGGAACCCCAAGGTTCCTCCAGGGGTTGCTAGAGGCTCCTTGAGCTGTGGGTAATTGACTTCTCATTTGATGGTCCCTGCTTAGTTCCAGGATCAAGGCCACTTGGCAAAGCCAGTAGCATGACACCAATTGTCTTTTGAGCTGTCCATAAGGATGGCATTCTGACCACCACTGCAAGAGATGCATTCTCTTTCTTTGACCACCGATGTAAGGGACATTTTTGCCATTGACCCATAATAAATTGGTTTGATTAAGGGTTCCCTAATGCCCCGTACACATGACCGGACTTTCCGTCAGAAAAGGTCCGACAGAATCATTCCATCAGACATTCCGATCGTGTGTGGGCTTCAACCTTTTCTTTCTAAAATTCTGACGGGCCTAGAAATAGAACATGTTTCAAATCTTTCCGACGGAATGAGTTCCTATCGGGAAAACCGCTCGTCTGTATGCTAGTCAGACGGACCAAAAACTACGCAAGGGCAGCTATTGGCTACTGGCTACTGAACTTCCTTTTTCTAGTCCCGTCGTACGTCATCACGTTCTAAATGATCGGACTTTGGTGTGATCGCGTGTAGGCAAGTCCGTTTCAGCGGAACTCTGTCGGAAAGACCGTCGGAGTCTATTCTGATGGAAAGTCTGGTCGTTTGTACGCGGCATAAGACCTCATAATTGTTTTAGGAGTTCCTCTGGGGTAAAAAAAGTTGGAGAAAGGCTGCTCTATGCCAATGTAAGTTGGTCCCCTCTCACAAAACATTTCCACCCTTGCTATCAAGACTAGGTACATGTGACTAAAGATAGTCCTAGGCATAAGTTAAAAGATAGGAACAATTTTTCCACTGCTGGCATATTTATGGTGTTGGAGAGACCTTAACGGATGATTGACTGGAAAAATGACAGTCAGACAAGCATATTTTATTTATTTTTTGCACATTACACTGCAAGCATTTTTGTATCTGCAAAATTCTGAAACCAGAGTTAAAAGGGTTGTAAAGACAGAAGGTTTTTTTTATATCTTATCGAATTCTTTGCAGTAAGATAAAAAGCCTTATGTGTGCAGCAGTCCCCCTCAGCCCCCCTAATACGTACCTGAGCCCCATCACTGTCCAGCACTGTCCATGAGTTCCTTGGCCGTCTGGGACTCTCCCTCCTGATTAGCGTAGACGCAGCAGCGGTGCCATTGGCTCCCGCTGCTATCAAAGTCAGTTAGCCAATCAGGAGAGAGAGGGGTGGGGCCGAACCGCAGCTCCGTGTCTGAATGGACACACGGAGCTGCAGCTCAACTCAAGTGCCCCCATAGCAAGCTGCTTGCTGTATGAGCACTCGTCAGGAGGGAGGGGAGTAGCAAAGAGGGACCCAAGAAGATGAGGATCCGGGCTGCTCTGTGCAAATCCACTGCAACAGAGCAGGTAAGTATAACATGTTTGTCATTTTTCTAAAAAAAAAAAAAAAAAAAAACACAAGACTTTACAATCACTTCAATTGAACAAGCTGTAGTTAGAAGCGGATTGGCTACCATACACAGCTGCACCAGATTCTGAGTGGTCCAGTCTTGGTAAATCTCCCCCCATGTGTCAGTAATTTCTGCCATGTCGGTGAAGAAGGGAAAGCTACGTGCCAGTAATTCCTTTTATGTTAAAGATGATTTCTAAGCTGAAATAAAAATAATGCAGCTCTGCAATCACAACGCATTATGAAAACTATATTTTTTAAATGCAAACAATGACTTGGTATCGGCCTCTTGCAGACACTGTCAAGCAGAACAAGGAGCCAGTTGGTAGTGTTGCAGTGCAACAAGCATGTTGATAAGAGGAGAGAGAAGAATGACACAGAGATGAGCATGAGTGGAACTGCAAAAGAGAAAAATCAGGTCTCCTGCCATGCCAAGTAGGGCTGTACTGGGTGACATAGTGGCATAACTTTCAGGACTGGATGAACAGAAATACAAATGCTTTGACAGGTAAACAGTTTTGGGGTTTGCCTGTAGTTGAGCTTTAATAAAGAGAGAGGAAAGTTGCTGTATGTGAGGTTAGCTCTTCTCATTACCCTCCCTAGGTTAGCAGTGCGGCAGGTTGTGTCAGGCCAGCCACTCCTGCTGTCTCCATGCAGCGTGTGAGTCGCTGACAGATCCTCATTTTGCCCAGCGCAGGGGATTTGAATCTGTTATTTCCCTCCGTTCTGCCCATATTTGATCTTGTTATTTTTCTTCAGAGAAAGAGGGCGAAATAATCGGATTTAATGCAAATTGGTGTCTGGCTGCAGAAGCTGAGATAAGCAGCTCCATGGAATGCCTGGAAGCCTGTAATATGTCACATGCGTGAGACACATCTGAATTCATGATATCTGGGTCATGTCGCTAGTTCCATACAGTGTGACAGTAATTACAGACATTTGTAAGAACGTGGTATTAACCAGTTCATTGATCAGGACATCTTGGGAACTGTGTGACCAGCTGTGTCCACGTGCTTGACCTGGATGTGTCCCAGGGGCCTCCTTCGGCTGATTCATCCTAGCAGGCTCTATGACTTCCATACTGTAAAACCTTTTCAAATAAGCGCAAAATGCTGGTGCAAGACTTCATATAATCACAATGATTGTTTAAAGGGCAGCTCCAGGGAACAGCTATATTTATATACCTGGAACACATACATAGAGACTTTTCCGCCTGCCAAAAGATGTGTGATGTAAGGGGCCGTGTCACACCAGTCATTCTGCTGCAGCTTCAGCATCTCCCTCGTTAACATTTTTTGTTAAGTAAAAATGAACTGCAATGAACTCACAATGTGCACAGCACTCCTTCCATATGTGACTGACCTTCTGCAGGAAGCAAAGCTTGCTAGTGAATTACAACAATAGCACACCAGTGGTAAGTAGCTGGTAGCTGTGCATTCTTTAGGAGATTTTGAGCACCCATATTTCCCCTAGAGGCAGTAGGAAGACCCGGCGACATCACCAGCAGCTCCAGGAAGTGGATAGAAGTTGGGATACACGGTATTTTTTTTTCCCTAAAAATGCGTCACATTTTATTTTAAGGCGGAAGTAAACCCATTCATCAAACAGTTTCATTTCCGGCACGTGCCGGAAATGTAACACTACCATTGGTTGTGCTCTCAACCAAACTGTCAAGCCATCCAATGGCTGGTGTCTAAACTGATCACATGTGCAGCATCATGGCAGTTGTGTATTAAACAGAGGCAAAGATGGCAGCTTCCTTGGCTGAAAACGATAGGAGGGGTTTACTTACATTTTAAGCATCAAAAAACCAAGCGCTGCTCCTATACTAACCATATACGTTTCTGTGTTCTCTCCACTATATCAATAAATACATAAATCCAAACATATTAAATATATGGAATTCAATAATCTCATAATGTGTCTATATATATATATATATATATATATATATATATATATATATATATATATATATATATATATATATATATATATATATAAAATAATCAGTGCAACACAAAGTGCTAGTGCAACAATCTTCATTCATAAAGTCCATGAGTGCAATTTAAAGTACCTGTGCAGATATACGAGAGTAATGGGACGCCTGCCTTTACACACACTTGAACTTTAATGGCATTCCAGTCTTATGCCCTGTACACACGGTCGGATTTTCCAATGGAAAATGTGTGATAGGACCTTGTTGTCGTAAATTCCGACCGTGTGTAGGCTCCATCACACATTTTCCATAGGAATTTCCGACACACAAAGTTTGAGAGCTTGCTATAAAATTTTCCGACAACAAAATCCGTTGTCGGAAATTCCGATCGTATGTACACAAATCCGACGCACAAAGTGCCACGCATGCTCAGAATAAATTAAGAAACGAAAGCAATTGGCTACTGACCCGTTTATAGTCCCGACGTACGTGTTTTACGTCACCGCGTTCAGAACGATCGGATTTTCCGACAACTTTGTGTGACCGTGTGTATGCAAGACAAGTTTGAGCCAACATCCGTCTGAAAAAATCCTAGGATTTTGTTGTCGGAATGTCCGATTAATGTCCGACCGTGTGTACAGGGCATAAGTCTGTAGGGCTCAATACAGTGGAACCTCGGATTGCGAGTAACGAGGTTAACGAGCGTTTCGCAATACAAGCTATTATTTTTGAAAAATCCTGACTCGGTTTGCGAGTGTTGTCTTGCAAAACGAGCCGGATTCAAGCCTCTGCGGTGTGCAGTACTGCATTTGGCCAGAGGTGCGGGGGCGCCGGTGAAACGTTGCGTCGGTGACACAAACTGAAAGGTGTTCTAATCCCTCTTCACTCTATCCAAAAAAAAAAAAAAAAAGGATTTCGGCCCATTTTAAAACGCAATGCAACATGCAAAGACATATTAATGCACATACAGTTACATAGGCTCAGCACACACATTGCCATGTGAATGGACCATAACAGTCTGCCACAGGAGTTACTGCAATTCAACTCTGCAGACTGTTTAAAACATTAGACTGAATAGGTTTTTAAATGGACAACATTTAACCAGCTGCAATATGTAAAAGACAGAACACTGTAGATTGTAGATTACGGGAATATCCAATTGCCTTTGGGCATCAGAAAGGAATTTTTCCTTTGTAAGAGAAAATTGGATCATACTTCAAAAGGGTTCTCTAGCCTTCTTATGTATCAACTCTGGGTTTAAGATTTTGCAGAATTCAAGGTTTTTCTTTTATGTATTTTTGTTTTTTAGTTGAACTGGGTGACCCAAGTTTCTGCTTAATTCCATAAAAAAAAAAAAAAAAAATAGATTTGTTTGACCACTTCATACTTTCATAGATCTGTTTTGGCTAATGCTTTACTGTTCTGTAGCAGATATTATTATATATTGTCCTATATAAGTTAATCTTACAAGACTGGGTGTAGACCTTGGCCCCCTTTTTAAAATAAAACCCCTTTTTTTGCCCTGTGCCAATCTATGGAAACCGAGCTGGGTCACAAAAGAATCTCTAAAATGTAGACATAGTGGCTTAAAGCGGAGTTTCACCGAAAAAGAATAATATTAAAAGTCAGCAGCTACAAATACTGCAGCTGCTGACTTTTAATATTAGGACACTTACCTGCCCAGGGCGTCTGCGATGTCCTCACCCGAAAGCCGATCTGTCCCTCAGCTCCCGGTGCAGGCGACGGCATCTTTGGTAAGGGAATCAGGAAGTGAAGCCTTGCGGCTTCACAGCCTGGTTCGCTACTGAGCATGCGCGAGTCGTGCTGCGCATCCTCACTGGTCCCTGCTGTCTTTTGGGAAGACAGCGGGGGGGGGGGGGGGGGGGGGGGGTTGCGGGAATGGAGCGGAGGAGGGGCCAGAACATGGTGTAGATCGCCGCAGCGATCTATGCCCGGAAGTGGGAGCAAATACCTGTATTGGACAGGTATGAGAAAGAGAGAGAGAGAGAGAGAGAGAAGCTGCCTGAGTGGGCACCACTATTCCTAAAAGTAGAAATTAACAAGAAAATATGCCAAATATGGGACTTTAAAAGGTGCCTAAAAATACAATGCATGTACATCACTGTTAAAGTTGCATCTATGTATTTAATTCAAATAAAAATGTAACGATTTCACCCAACAAGGTTTCCTTTTTTCACAGTTTATTGGTACTTTCTCCCACCCTACTGTATACCACCTATCTCCTTTATTTTCAATAGAACTGAGTGGTTCAAAATGGCTTTGGTGGGGGGGGGTTTCAACGATTATATCACAACGCATTTCATGGATCCCAAAGACCCCACTTCAGGCTCTGTGAAGCTATTTAAAAAAAAAAAAAAAAAAAAAATCGGATCGGACGAAAAATGAATGTAAACTGACAAATGGTCTGTTTTTCATCAGTTTTTGCATTGGTAGTGGATGTAAAAAAAACACAATGAGAAACGGATGAGCAGCTGATGAAAACTGATGAACAGTTCATCTGTTTTGACCTGACTAAACTGATGAAATGAACGGTCTGCATGTGTGAAAGGGGCCTTATTGTACTGCCCCCAATACTGGGATCAGGACCCTGGGGGACCACCAACCACACCAAACATCAATGTTTATTTGAATTTCAGGTCATGTTCAATTTTTATTATGTATATTGGAGAAAGGTTGCAACAATTTTCTTTGGGGTTATCAAATTAGTTTACTAATAAAGTCAATGAATAGTACATACTTCAGATATATTTGAGGTTCTCTTGAGAAGACCTCTATTGGATTTTATTTGTACATTCTAGATCAAGATAGTATATGTGGGAAAAATGAGTCTAGATATAATTATATGGGACTTTTTATGGAGTACTTAGGGTATTATCCCCTAATTTTACAGGTATTGTCATACAGCCCTTTAAGGTTTCCTCACATACACAGGGAATGTACATGGTCTTGTGGAAACCAATAGAGAGATCATAGTATGCATGTAGGTTTTTACTATCTTCCCCTCCTCCTCTTCCCCTTTTTCATTAAGGGTCTTCCGTGGTATGTATTATTCTGGAGTTATCATTAACGCCTCATGACAAGATTTTTTGTTTTGTATTTTCACTTTCTTCACATTGTTCTTTTTTTTTTTTTCCCCCCAGTGATTTCCTCTTAGGGGAGGTCTGGTGTTGGTAGTCCCCAAGGTCCTGACCCCAGTCATGGTGACAGCACAATAAAAGGTATTTTTTAATACAAAATATGCAATATCTGAATTATCCTTCAATGTGCACTGATTGTTTTTTTAATAGTTTCAGAGAACCTAAAGAAGTATTTGGGACCCACAAAACATGTTGTGGTATAATTGTTGAAATCCCCCTACCAAAGGCATTCTGAATTTGCAAACATTTTTATTTTATTTTTTTTTTTAATATGAATTGAACACATTGACATGTACATACATTGTATTTTTAGGCATATTTGACATTTTCTTGTTATTCATTTTCCAAAATAAATTCCCCTTTAACTCTATTTGTAAAAAAAAATTGAAAACCATTTATCATTTTCCTTTCACTTCACAATTATGCGCCACTTTGTGTTGGTCTATCAAATAAAATTCGAATAAAATAAATTTACGTTTTTGGTTGTAACATGACAAAATGTGGAGAATTTCAAGGGGTATGAATACTTTCTCAAGGCACTGTAAATCAATCAATAAATAGGACCACCACAAAAACTATAAACCTGGTTTCAAAAGTGATCAAAATGTGCTAGCAGCAACAATATTAAGCAAACCTAAATATGTACCCCAAAAAAGCCACTCACTGCAAAACAAGTCACATCAAAACACTGCAGCAATAGGGTGCAAACAGTAGTGCACAATTCTACAATCGTAGTGGAGCTCAGGGGGCGGCAATCATCACTAGACTCCAAAAGACTCCCATTCCACCTGTCAGAGGAATCACATCAGAGGCACTTAGTTTAATGGGGCTGCCAATGAAGCCAGTGAACGGAGAAAAGAGAGTAAACGGTGTCAACCAATTCCTGGCTGTGGATGAGTCTGTCAAAAGCGCTGCTATTACGGAAGCACAAAAAGAATTCCCCTACCTGGGTGACGTCACCGCTGGACTCAAAATCCGACATGTTTCAGTCAGAGGACAGGACCTTTAATGGGGAAAGATTGGCGTTATGTAGCGCTTACCCTTGAAGAAGCTGCTGATGTTTTGGGTCCCAAGATTCCAGATGGCAACGACCGTCCCAACGACCGACCTCCACACCTAGCTTATTTTTACAAATAAATATACTTTGTAGATCCACCTTTCACTGCAATTGCAGCTGCAAATCTTTTTGGGGATGTCTGTACCAGCTTTGCACATCTAGAGAGTAAAAATTTTGCCCATTTTGCTTTGCAAAATAGCTCAAGCTCTGTCACATTGGATGGAGAGCGTCTGAACAGCAATTTTCAAGTCTTGCCACAGATTCTCAATTGGATTTAGGTCTGGACTTTGACTGGGCCATTCTAAAACATAAATATGCTTTGATCTAAACCATTCCATTGTAGCTCTGGCTGTATGTTTGGGGTCATTGTGCTGCTGGGAGGTGGATCTCCTCCCCAGTCTCAAGTCTTTTGCAGACTCTTAACTGGTTTTCTTCTAATGCTGTGTACACACGACCGGACTTTCCGGCAGAAAAGGTCCAACGAAATCATTCCGTTGGACATTCCGATCATGTGTGGGCCTCATCGGACCTTCTCTTTCGAAAATTTTGATGGACCTAGAAATAGAACATGTTTCAAATCTTTCCGACTGACTCAATTCCTATCGAGAAAACCGTTAGTCTGTATGCTATTCCGACGGACCAAAAAAGACGCAAGGACAGCTATTGGCTACTGGCTATTGAACTTCCTTTTTCTAGTCCCGTCGTACGTCATCATGTTCTAAACGATCGGACTTTGGTGTAATCGTGTGTAGGCAAGTCCGTTTCAGCGGAACTCCGTCGGAAAGACCGTCAGAGTCTATTCTGATGGAAAGTCCGCTCGTGTGTACGTGGCATAAGATTGTCCTGTATTTGGCTCCATCCGTCTTCCTATCAACTCTGACCAGCTTCCCTGTCCCTGCTGAAGAAAAGCATTCCCACAAAATGCTACCACCACCATGTTTCACAGTGAGGACGGTGTGTTCAGAGTGATATGCAGTGTTAGTTTTCCGCCATACATAGCGTTTTGCTTGTAGGCCAAGAAGTAAAATTTTGATCTCATCTGACCAGAGCACCTTCTTCTACATGTTTGCTGTGTCCTCCATATGGCTTCTTGCAAACAGGACTTCTTATGGCTTTCTTTCAACAATGTCTTTCTTCTTGTCACTCTTCTATAAAGACCAGATTTGTGGAGTGCACAACTAATAGTTGTCCTGTGGACAGATTCTCCCACCTGAGCTGTGGATCTCTGCAGCTCCTCCAGAGTTACCATGGGCGTCTTGGTTGCTTCTCTGATTAATGCTCTCCTTGCCCGGCCTGTCAGTTTAGGTGGACGGCCATGTCTTGGTAGGTTTGCAGTTGTGCCATACTCTTTCCATTTTCGGATGATGGCTTGAACAGTGCTCCATGAGCTGTTCAAAACTTGGGATAATTTTTTTTTACCCTAACCCTGCTTTAAACTTCTCCACAAATTTATCCCTGAGCTGTCTGGTGTGTTTCTTGGCCTTCATGATGCTGTTTGTTCACTAAGGTTCTCTAACAAACCTCTGAGGGCTTCACAGAACAGCTGTATTTATACTGAGATTAAATTACACACAGGTGGACTCTATTTACTAATTTGACAACTTCTGAAGGCAATTGGTTCCACTAGATTTTAGTTGGGGGTATCAGAGTAAAGGAGGCTGAATATAAATGCACGTCACACTTTTCAGATATTTATTTCCCAATAAATTATTATCTAGATTCTGGATGACTCTAGATTTATTATAATGCTGGATTCATCTGGATAATTGCTGGCAGACCCTAATATTATTTACTGTTCAGAGTTTCCCCAGCTACTAAGGAGCATGGTGCCTTTGCAGTGCTCTTCCAGGAGTTTCTACTTGGAACTAGAAAATGCAACCGGCTAAGGCAGCCCAGGGTGATACTCAGCTGGAGTAGAAATGCGCTTAACTCTTGGGTAGCTCAGTCTGGGGCATTAAAAGTATCTTGGTTTGGGGGCATTAACTGAATGGCTGGCTTGTGGATAATCCCAAAAGTATCCATTGGGGAGTCTGAATTTATTACTTGTCCTTTATATTCTTGACCTGGACACTCCTGCCACACAGCACAGCCAGGTGTCCAAATTCAGTTTTCTATATTGTAGCTGAAATAAAAGGTCAATCACTGACCCATCTTCAGAATCCTGACTAAGGCTGGATTCACATCTATGCATTTTTAGTGCTTTTTGCATTTTGTAGAACGTGTTCCATAGGAAACCATGGTAAATGGACTGAAGTGCAAATCTGCAAAATGCAAAAAGCACTAAAAATGCATAGGTGTGAATCCAGCCTAAACAAGGAGCATCACACCCAGGTCACCATTCTGCTTGTTTCCTTAGGATACATTCACACGGCAGCACAGCAGCAGCCAGGGGAGGTTACCAGCAAGAATCTATTCGCTACCTGCATGCACTGCGTGTGAACAGCTTCAGCAGTCAGCTCTGTACAAATCAACAACCAGCGCTACTGCTGTTCACATGTAACCACTCACCTGAGCTTTGCGAATAGAGCCTATGGCCCATTCCTGCATCCAGAGTCAGAGTTTCTGCTGAGTTTTGGCTGCAGCTAATCGTCCAATTTGCATGTGGACATAGTACATAGTGTTGCTCTGTCCAAAGGCAGTGTTTAGCCAACGCAGAAAGCTTTCCACACCCATTTACATTTATGCACGTTGCTTTTGACCGTTTCTGCAGTGCTTTTCTTTTTTTGGGGGGGGGGGGGGATTTGTTGTTGGGCAGATTTAAAAATGCAAATTGCGGTAAAAACGCACTACATGCTTTTCTGCAGCTTCTCCATTGAAATCTATTGAACCAAAAAAAAAAAAAAAGCAAAAAAGCACCGTTTGGTGTTTAACCACTAAGCCACCGCCCACCGTCATATGACGGCTGGACGAGGCTTCTATTGTTCTGGGAGGACGTCATATGACGTCCTCGCCCTCCCGAGCCACTAGGGGGCGCGCGCCCGCTGCGTCACTCGGGACCCGGTGCGCGTGCCCGGCGGCTGCGATGTCCGCCGGGCACCCGCGATTGCCGGGTAACAGAGCAGGAGCGTGGATCTGTGCATGTAAACACAGATCCACGTCCTGTCAGAGAGGAGAGGAGACCGATGGCGTGTCCCTTGTACATAGGGACAGCGATCGGTCACCTCCCCCAGTCAGTCCCCTCCCCCCACAGTTAGAATCACCTCCTTAGGTCATACATTAACCCCTCAAGCGCCCCCTAGTGTTAACCCCTTCCCTGCCAGTCACATTTACACAGTAATCAATGCAATTTTATAGCACGGATCGCTGTATAAATGTGAATGGTCCCAAAAATGTGTCAAAAGTGTCCGATGTGTCCGCCGCAATATCGTAGTCACAATAAAAATTGCAGATCGCCGCCATTACTAGTAAAAAATAAATAAATAATAAAAATACTATAAATCTATCCCGTATTTTGTAGACGCTATAACTTTTGCGCAAACCAATCAATATACGCTTATCGCAATTTTTTTTAACCAAAAATATGTAGAAGAATACGTATCGGCCTAAACTGAGGAAAAAATTTGTTAAAAAAAAAAAAAAAATTGGATATTTATTATAGCAAAAAGTAAAAAATATTGTGTTTTTTCAAAATTGTCCCTCTTCTTTTGTTTATAGCGCAATAAATAAAAACCGCAGAGGTGATCAAATACCACCAAAAGAAAGCTCTATTTGTGGGGAAAAAAATGATAAAAATTTAATTAAGGTGCAGTGTAACATGACCGCGCAATTGTCATTCAAAGTGCTACAGCGCTGAAAACTGAAAAATGGCTTGGGCAGGAAGGGGGTGTAAGTGCCCTGTATTGAGGTGGTTAAAAAAGTCCCTGACCCTTTTCAAAAATGCAGAACCACAAAAATGCATTGATGTGAACATGTTCCATAGGAACTCATGTTAAAACAAATGCCCTGCATTTCTGCAAAAAGCATAGAGAAAACACATTAGTGTGAATGGAGCCTTACAGACCAACAGCAGTATGCAAGGGAATATGACTAGTTCACATTACTGCCTTTTGCTTTTTCCTGTACAGGCATGCAGGAGATTGCAGGAAGCAAATATAAGACAAATTGATATACATAGGAGAAAATAATTATTTGATCCCCTGCAGATTTTGCTCACTTAAAAATTATAGACCCTTTATTTCTTTGTATCATATGTGTATTTGTAAATGATAGAAACATAATATGAACCGAAAATCCAGAAAAACATGATACATATGTTATAAATTGAGTTGCAGTTCAGTGAGTAAAATAAGTATTTGATCCCCTTACCAACCAACAATAATTCTGGCTCCCACAATAGGTGCTCATGTGGTACACAGATTAGTCCTGTCAATTTGTCCGAATGACAACTCTTGTGTATAAAAAACACCCGTTCACAGAATCTCTCTTTCTTCCATTCAAACCTCACCATCATGGGCAAGACCAAAAAGCTATCAAAGGGCCTCAGGAACAAGATTGTAGACCTGCACAAGGCTGGAATGGGCTACCAGACCATCGCCAAGCAGCTTGGTGAGAAGGAGACAACTGTTGGGGCCATTATTCATGGGGTAAGGATGATCACGACAAAAATGTGGGATCAGCCCACAACTACACAGAAGGAGCTTGTGAATGACCCTGCAGTGCTCACAAGGCCCCCCTCCACAGGAAGGCACATGCACAGGCTTGTCTGAAGTTTGTCAATGAACATCTAAATGATTTAGAGAAGGATTAGGAGAAAGAGCTGTGGTCAGATGAGACCAAAATTGAGCTCTTTGGCAGTAACTTGACTCACCGTGTTTGGAGGAAGAAAAATGCTAACTATGAGCCTAACTAACTATGAGCCTTAGAACACCAACCCTACAGTCATGCACGGAGATAGAAACATTATGCTTTGGGACTGTTTCTCTGCTAAAGGTACATGCCGACTTTGCCACATTGAGGGGCCAATGGACGGGCCATGTATTGTAAAACCTTGGGTGAGAACCTTCTTCCCTGAGCCAGAACACTGAAGATGGATCGTGGATGGGTTTCCAGCATGGCAACAACTCAAAACATGCCGCCAAGGCAACAAAGGAGTGGCTCAAGATGAACATTAAGGTCATGGAGTGGCCTAGCCAGTCTCCACACCTTAATCCTATAGAAAATTTATAGAGGGAGCTGAAACTTCGAGTTGCCAAGCGACAGCAAGAAATCTTAAGGATTTAGAGAAGATCCCTCCGGAGATGTGTGCAAACCTGGCAACCAACTACAAGAAACGTCTTACCTCTGTGCTTGTCAACAAGGGTTTCTCCGCCAAGTACTGTCATGTTTTGCTTGGGGATCAAATACTTATTTTATGCACTGAACTGCAACTCAATTTATAACATTTGTATCATGTATTTTTTCTGGATTTTCTGTTGATATTCTGTCTCTATCATTTAAAATACACTGACGATAAAAATGATAGACCCCTCATTTCTTTGTAAGGCTGGCCATAAACTATACAATTTTCTTGTTCAACTTTCCTTTTAGATTTACCAAAACCATATAATATGAGGTCAAACCTCAACCCGTTCAATTTGTATGCAATCAGGCAGGCCCTTGCACCACATAGTTGAAGGTAATTGAATAATAAAGTTGTATAATGTATGGCCAGCCTAAAGCCTCTTACACACGATCGGATTGTTGGCCAACAAAGCATCACTTTTGTCCGAAGGGCGCGTGCCTGGATCTTGTCTTGCATACTAACGGCACACAATTGTCTGCCAACAAACGCGAACGTAGTGACTTACTACGAGGAATTTCAGCTCTTGAGCGCCACCCTTTGGGCATCTTCTGATAATGTCGTGTTTGGTGAGCATTGATTCTGAGCATGCGTGTTTGTACTTTCTGCTTTTGTATGACAGACTTGTGTACACACCATACGAAAATCTGACAACAGACCATTGTCCGCCGAAAATTTACCTGTCATCCAAAATTTGTTGGTGGAAAGTTGGACAACAATTGTCTGATGGAGCGTACTAACGGTGGGATTTTAGGCAAACAGTCTGTCATCACACAATTCCCTGCCGAAAATCCGATCGTGTGTACGAGGCTTTAGTGGGCAAACTTACAAAATCTGCAGGGGATCAAATAATTATTTGCCCCACTGTATGTATGCTAGCTATTTATAAATATATATATTTTTTCAAATAATAAATAGCAAAATTATTAAATGGAGATTATTATCTAGTTAAAGTTCAGGTTAAAAAAATTAAAATAAAAAATAAATAAATAAATAAAAAAAACCAGAGGAATCTTGCTGTTATTTTTTACTGGCTCTTTAATAATGGAAACTACCACTGTACACACCAGCAGCCATCTTGGAACAAGGGCAACTGCCTAATAGCAACACAGCAACGCTATACTTATACTGCAGCAAAATTACTAGAATGAATTTGAGAGAACGTGAAACATGTTTTAATCCGGGGTAAATGATCTTGTCTCTATCCCACACATGTAAATAACACAAACATCTGCAGAGTAAATCAGTCTGCTTCTTAATTTACAATGCAGGTGCCCAAACTACAATAGTCGTTTAAAATGTGCTGCGTCTTATAATACGCTACGGCATGCGGTACTATAATCAGCCTCAATGCTGCACAGCTGGCACTGAATGCTGTGCTGGGCCGAATCTGTGTTAGGCCAACAAGCACGTTGCTGTCAAAGGCAATAAGAGATAGAAATCTCTGTATGGCACGCGGTCCAGGACAGGCAATGTGGTTGCTGCGGATGTAACCAAATCTACAATGCAGTTCTGAGTCCACAAACATGGAATGCGTATCTGGTTACCTAGAAGTCACACATGCAGCTGATGATACACTAAAGCATTGAGGTAACATTGCAGATAGAGAAAAGATTATTGACATTCAATAAGCAATGGCATTTACAGGACATTAGGGTCAATGATTTATTTTATAGGCACATAAATCTAAGTTGCTCAATGGAACACATAGACATGAGATATTCTGTATGGATAACTTAATTCCTCTCCATGCTTGCATTGATATTGATTAGGGCAGCACACACAGCATGCACATGGCGGAAAAGCCATCTTGAAAATGTGGTCCATCAATTCACCCAATCCAGTGGCAAGAAGTCAAAGGGCCCCAGTATTTCAAATACACTGTTCTCCTAAATATTAGTTTGGTATACGTATGACTGACAGATGCCCAAAAAACTGCCTATTGCTAATTGGACTATAATCTCCAAAGCTGGAGTCCCTTTAGTGGACACAAAGGCCATGAAAAATAGGATGATAAGCCATTAAATACCCCCATTAAATACATTTTGGGCACAGGACTCATTATGTTTGAGAGATGGCCTTGTAAAGCAAGCACTGTTGTAAAATAAGTTCTGTACTGCTTCTGTATGTTTTTTGTACATCACTGCTGAAAGATTGTCAATGGGGGGATTTACTAAAACTGGAGCACACAGAATCTGGTGCAGCTGTGCATCGTAACCAATCAGCTTCTAACTTCAGCTTGATCAACTAAGCTTTGACAATGAAATAGAGGCTGATTGGTTACGACGCACAGCTGCACCAGATTATATGTGCACCAGTTTTAGAAAGGCCGGGTTCACGTATCCGTGGTGTCCTGTGCATTTTCTGTTCACCGATTAAATTGCAAATTTCAAAACCGCACAGCAGACGGCCCGGACATGTGTGAACCGACTCCATTGAAAGCTGGTCACACTCACATTATGCAAATTGGATGTGTTTAAAAACGCATCCAATTCGCATATATATATTTGAGCCCAGCCTTAATCTCCCTCATTGTATTTAAACTAAAGAAAAGCATTCAGTGAAACATAATTGGCAATTTTGACAGTGTTACATAATTCATAAATTTGACTAAACTGGTCCCGAACATATGTAGCACAGATGAACAGGGCTGAGTAATTTTAAACAGACTGACAAATGAGTACATTGGTGGGCTTATTTATTAAGCTAAACGGCAATATGCAGAGTGCCGGAAACTCATAGCAGATGATCGACTCTTCAAGGTGCGATATATAAATTGGCTGCTCTTGGATGTTTGCCCAACACCATTATTCTCTGTACTCGTTATTAAAAGGTTAGTCTACCCCCACATCTAATTTTATTTTATTTTTTTACTTATGTGCGAGTGAGCTGAATGACCCATACACTTCTTAAATTCCTGGGAATTCTCTGTTTCAATATGTTTGTAGAAAGTTTTTTATTCCCAAAAAGAAAAAGACACCATTTGTATGCAAAAAATAACATCGAAATGTAAGGTCCACAACACAGGTGGAACATACCAGAACATCGATAACAGAAATAAAGAAGTCCAACTAGTACACCACCAGTCATCTTCAACAGTGGTTCTCAAGTACCCCAGGCCATGTTTTGGGTATTTCTCTTAGATAAAATAGCTGTCCAAAATACCAAGCCAATGACTCTGATTTAAAGCACCTGTGCAAGATAAAGGAAAACCTGCAAACGTGACCTGTTGGGGGTAATTGAGATCCAATGATCCGCAACACAAAGGATTAACTTCCTGGGGGTTCTACTGGAAGTCTCACTCTCATGTGAAATAACAAGCGTCCAGGAAGAGTGAGTTGTCCCAGCTAGGGTTGTCACCTCATCCTTTTAAACCCGAACACATATGAAATACATTGTTTCTGAGGCTAATTTAATGCAGCTAAGACACCGAGGGGGTTATTTACGAATGGCAATTCTACTTTGCACTACAAGTGCAAAGTGCAGTTGCTGTAGATCCGAGGGGGACATGCAAGTAAGATAAAAAAACAACATTTTAGCTTGCACATGATTGAATGATAAAATCAGCAGAGCTTCGCCTCATTTCAGATCTACCCCCTCAGACCCTCAGATTTACCGTGAGTGCAATTTTAAGTGCACTTTACACTTGTAGTTTGCACTCTTAATGCAAAGTGGATTTGCCTTTCGTAAATAGCCTCCCAAGTGAGTTTAATTACCACCTTAATCAGCCACAGAACATGTGTAATTCATATGTGTTTGGTTTTAAAGGGATGAGGTGGCAACCCTAATTCCAGCCATAGTAGATGGCTGGCCCCTGGAAGTAGGGTTGCCACCTCATCCCTTTAAACCCGAACACATATGAATTACACAGGTTCTGAGTCTAATTAAATGCAGATAAGGCAACAAGTGAGTTTAATTACCACCTTAATCAGCCACAGAACCTGTGTAATTAATATGTGTTCGTGTTTAAAGGGATGAGGTGGCAACTCTACCTGGAAGGTCAGCTGCAAAGAGCTCATCAAACCACGTTCCCAAAAATGTTGGTGGCTTTTTTGGGTAGACTAACCTTTAAAAAGTGGAGCATAGTTTTCTTTTCAAAAACAAGTGCAATGGGCAGTAAACCTTAGCAACAAACCAGACAATGGTCCGATCACTCAGTAAAAGTAAAAGCAGTGGTGTGATTGCAATGGG
>NC_133332.1:54000022-54047522 GCF_042186555.1 Aquarana catesbeiana
AGAAGTTATTGCCCTGCTTAGCTTAGAATCGTCTGAAAATACAGAGATTGAACTGTTTATCCCATCCTCCAGATCGTTTATGAACAAATTAAATAGGATTGGTCCCAGCACAGAACCCTGGGGAACCCCACTACCCACCCCTGACCATTCTGAGT
The DNA here is from genome assembly GCF_042186555.1 of Aquarana catesbeiana. Taxonomy (NCBI): domain Eukaryota; kingdom Metazoa; phylum Chordata; class Amphibia; order Anura; family Ranidae; genus Aquarana; species Aquarana catesbeiana. The sequence goes on from NC_133332.1 coordinate 54,000,178, forward strand.
ACTCCCCATTTATCACCACCCTCTGAACTCGCCCTTGTAGCCAGTTTTCAATCCATGTACTCACCCTATGGTCCATGCCAATGGACCTTATCTTGTACAGTAAACGTTTATGGGGAACTGTGTCAAATGCTTTTGCAAAATCCAGATATACCACGTCTACGGGCCTTCCTTTATCTAGATGGCAACTCACCTCCTCATAGAAGGTTAATAGATTGGTTTGGCAAGAACGATTCTTCATGAATCCATGCTGATTACTGCTAATGATACCGTTCTTATTACTAAAATCTTGTATATAGTCCCTTATTATCCCCTCCAAGAGTTTACATACTATTGATGTTAGGCTAACTGGTCTGTAATTCCCAGGGATGTATTTTGGGCCCTTTTTAAATATTGGTGCTACATTGGCTTTTCTCCAATCAGCTGGTACCATTCCAGTCAGTAGACTATCTGTAAAAATTAGGAACAACGGTCTGGCAATCACTTGACTGAGTTCCCTAAGTACCCTCGGATGCAAGCCATCTGGTCCCGGTGATTTATTAATGTTAAGTTTCTCAAGTCTAATTTTAATTCCATCCTCTGTTAACCATGGGGGTGCTTCCTGTGTTGTGTCATGAGGATAAACACTGCAGTTTTGGTTACTGAAGCCCCCCGATTCACTCGTGAAGACTGAGGAGAAGAATAAATTCAATACCTTCGCCATCTCCCCATCCTTTGTAACTAGATGTCCTTCCTCATTCTTTATGGGGCCAATATGGTCTGTCCTCCATTTTTTACTGTTTACATACTTAAAGAATTTCTTGGGATTTTTTTTTTGCTCTCCTCCGCTATGTGTCTTTCATGTTCTATCTTAGCTGTCCTAATTGCACCCTTACATTTCCTGTTGCATTCTTTAGTCTGAATGCTGAGGATGATCCCTCAACCTTGTATTTTTTTAAGGCCTTCTCCTTTGCTTTTATATGCATTTTTACATTGGAGTTAAGCCATCCAGGACTTTTGTTCGCTCTTTTAAATTTATTACCCAATGGGATACATTGGCTAATGCCCTTATTTAATATGCTCTTAAAGCAAACCCATCTCTTCTCCATATTCTTTGTTCCTAATCTTTTATCCCAATTTATGCCTTTTAGCAAGGTTTGTAGTTTAGGGAAGTTGGCTCTTTTAAAATTCAGTGTCTTTGTATTCCCTTTATGTTTCCTATTTGTGTGATTTATACTGAAACTAATTGAACTGTGATCGCTGTTACCTAAATTGCCCCGTATTTCCACATCCGTGATCAGGTCTGTATTGTTGGTAATCAGTAGATCCAGTAATGTTTTATTTCTAGTTGGTGCGTCTACCATCTGACCCATAAAATTGTCCTGCAAGACATTAAGGAACTGGCGAGCCTTAAATGAATGCGCAGTTCCCTCCGCCCAGTCTATGTCTGGATAATTAAAATCCCCCATTATGATAACACTTCCCATCCTTGCTGCTAATCCAATTTGTGATAGGAGATCCGTCTCCACTTCCTCCCTCAGGTTAGGGGGCCTATAGCATACTCCCAGTATTATTTTCCCCTTAGCTTCATCCCTTTGGAGCTCTACCCATAAGGATTCCACCTCCTCTCTAGCTCCCTCAGTGATGTCCTCTCTCACATTCACTTGTACATTATTCTTGATATATAGGCATACCACTCCCCCTTTTTTACCCTCTCTATCCTTGCGGTATAGGGCATACCCTTGAATGTTTACCAGCCAATCATGAGAGCTGTTGAACCAGGTCTCTGAAATTCCCTGAACACCTGAAATCCGAAATAATCATACCGCCAGGGAGGATAACAAATGCGCTTCTGGAAGAATAGTCAAACATTCCCATAGACACACTCTTAAACTTTGTGGACAGCCTTCCCAGCAGAGTTGAAGCTGTTATAGATGCAATATACTAGAAAGGAAATCTGGGTTATATAGCTTCCCTACAGGTGAATTTATTGTCCCAGAATGATAGTAAACCTGTACTGACAGAAATATGGAGGCTACCTTAGCTGGCCTCCTACTTCAAATACTAGGTGCATGACCGTCATGCCGATACTCTGGCTTCAGCACTATCTGAAGTCACTGCTTGCTTGTTACATACTTCTGGGCCAGTGACTCAAAAAGATTTAATATAAACTGGTTTAAGGTTACAGGCAGCCAGGCAACAAGCTTTTTCAAGAGTAATGTCAGCATTCATATTTCTCTCAGTAGAGGTTTTCTTTAAATGTAACCTGCAAGTCATAGAACAGGAGCTTCAGTCAAGTGCTTCTTACACAGGAATCCAGCTTTATCACACGTCTCACTGTAATACTTATTCCTGAACAACTGCATTATCCTCAGTACAATATCTTGATTTCAATAGTACGGTATGTGCTATCCAGCAAAAAAAAGAAATCCTTTCAGCACCATGGACAGCAGTGATTGCAGAGTTCAGTACATACTATATTCTTTCAGCTTCAGACTTTGTAGATCGGGATTCCATATCTTATAGTTTTCAGAATCAGTACTGAACTCTGAAAGGCTTGGCAGGTTCACCAAACATTATTTGGCTCATGAGCTCTGCTATTCAGGAAATGCAGCCTGGCAGAAACATAAATTGCATCTAAACCCAAGAACAATTTATTATTACTACTGTTGTGTAGCGTGAGCGTGCACTTATTTCCGGGATCCAGTTAGGTGCACATGCTCTCCTATAAACGTACAGTGACCAAGCCCCCCTTTTTTTTCTCTTCCCCTTTTCTTTCTCTCTCTTCTTTCGATACACTTTTCTATTTGGGTTGTCCCGTTTCTGAGCTCACCACTCAATGATAGCGTCCTAGACGTAGAGTTGGTTTTCCATATGGACATCCACATACAGTGGGGACGGAAAGCATTCAGACCCCTTAAATTTTTTACTCTTTGTTATATTGCAGCCATTTGCGAAAATAATTTAAGTTCATTTTTTCCCTCATTAATGTACACACAGCACCCCATATTGACAGAAAAACAAAGAATTGTTGACATTTTTGCAGATTTATTAAAAAAGAAAAACTGAAATATCACATGGTCCTAAGTATTCAGACCCTTTGCTCAGTATTTAGTAGAAGCACCCTTTTGATTTAATACAGCCATGAGTCTTTTTGGGAAAGATGCAACAAGTTTTCACACCTGGATTTGGGGATCCTCTGCCATTCCTCCTTGCAGATTCTCTCCAGTTCTGTCAGGTTGGATGGTAAACTTTGGTGGACAGCCATTTTTAGGTCTCTCCAGAGATGCTCAATTAGGTTTAAGTCAGGGCTCTGGCTGGGCCATTCAAGAACAGTCACAGAGTTGTTGTGAAGCCACTCCTTCGTTATTTTAACTGTGTGCTTAGGGTAATTGTCTTGTTGGAAGGTAAACCTTTGGCCCAGTCTGAGGTCCTGAGCACTCTGGAGAAGGTTTTCATCCAGGATATCCCTGTACTTGGCCGCATTCATCTTTCCCTCAATTGCAACCAGTCGTCCTGTCCCTGCAGCTGAAAAACACCCCCACAGCATGATGCTGCCACCACCATGCTTCACTGTTGGGACTGTATTGGACAGGTGATGAGCAGTGCCTGGTTTTCTCCACACATACCGCTTAGAATTAAGGCCAAAAAGTTCTATCTTGGTCTCATCAGACCAGAGAATCTTATTTCTCACCATCTTGGAGTCCTTAAGGTGTTTTTTTTAGCAAACTCCATGCGGGCTTTCATGTGTCTTGCACTGAGGAGAGGCTTCTGTCGGGCCACTCTGCCATAAAGCCCCGACTGGTGGAGGGCTGCAGTGATGGTTGACTCTCTACAACTTTCTCCCATCTCTCGATTGCATCTCTGGAGCTCAGGCACAGTGATCTTTGGGTTCTTCTTTACCTCTCTCACCAAGGCTCTTCTCCCCCGATAGCTCAGTTTGGCCGGACGGTCAGCTCTAGGAAGGGTTCTGGTCATCCCAAACGCCTTCCATTTAAGGATTATGGAGACCACTGTGCTCTTAGGAACCTTAAGTGCAGCAGAAATTTTTTTCTAACCTTGGCCAGATCTGTGCCTTGCCACAATTCTGGCTCTGAGCTCTTCAGGCAGTTCCTTTGACCTCATCATTCTCATTTTCTCTGACATGCACTGTGAGCTCTAAGGTCTTATATAGACAGGTGTGTGGCTTTCCTAATAAAGTCCAATCAGTATGATCAAAAGCAGCTGGACTCAAATGAAGGTGTAGAACCATCTCAAGGATGATCAGAAGAAATGGACAGCACCTGAGTTAAATATATGAGTGTCACAGCAAAGGGTCTGAATATTTAGGACCATGTTATATTTCAGTTTTTCTTTTTTAATAAATCTGCAAAAATGTCAACAATTCTGTGTTTTTCTGTCAATATGGGGTGCTGTGTGTACATTAATGCGGGAAAAAAAAATGAACTTAAATGATTTTAGCAAATGGCTGCAATATAACAAAGAGTGAAAAATTTAAGGGGGTCTGAATACTTTCCATCCCCACTGCATGTAGGCCTGGCTCGCAGTCTCCACTCTAATTCATCCCAAGAGTGTTCTATGGGGTTGAGGTCAGGCCAGTCAAGTTCCTCCACCCCAAACTCGCTCATCAATCTCTTTATGGACCTTGATTTGTGCAATGGTCCAAATAATTTGGTGGAGGGGAGATAATGGTGTGGGGTTGTTTTTCAGGGGTTGGACTTGGCCCCTTAGCTCCAGTGAATGGAATTCTTAAGGCGTTAGCATACCAAGACATTTTGGACAATTTCATGCTCCCAACTTTGTGGGAACAGTTTGGGGATGGCCCATTCCTCATTCCTGTTCCAACATGATAGCGCATCAGGTTAAGGTCAAGACTCTGTGCAGGCCAGTCAAGTTCCTCCATCCCAAATTTGCTCATCCATGTCTTCATGGACCATGCTTTGTGCACTGGTGCGCAGTCACAGGAAGTGGCCATCCCCAAACTGTCCCTACAAAGTTGGGAGCATAAAATTTTCCAAAATGTCTTGATATGCTAACGCCTTAAGAGTTCCATTCACTGGAACTAGGGGGCCAAGCCCAACTCCTGAAAACAACTCCATGCCATAATCTCCCCTCCACCAAATTATTTGGACCAGTGCACAAAGAAAGGTCCATAAAGATATTGATGAGCGAGTTTGGGGTGGAGGAACTTGACTGGCCTGACCTCCACCCCATAGAGCACTCTTGGGATGAATTAGAGTGGAGACTGCGAGCCAGGCCTTCTGGTCCAACCTCAGTGCCTGACCTCACAAATGCGCTTCTGGAAGAATGGTGAAACATTCCCATAGACACACTCCTAAACCTTGTGGACAGCCTTCCCAGAAGAGTTGAATCTGTTATAACTGCAAAGGGTGGGCCAACTCAATATTGAACCCTACAGACTTATGCCCTGTACACACTGTCGGACATTGATCGGACATTCCGACAACAAAATCCATGGATTTTTTCCGACGGATGTTGGTTCAAACTTGTCTTGCATACACACGGTCACACAAAGTTGTCGGAAAATCCGATCGCTCTGAACGCGGTGACGTAAAACACATACGTCGGGACTATAAACGGGGCAGTAGCCAATAGCTTTCGTCTCTTAATTTATTCTGAGCATGCATGGCACTTTGTGCCTCAGATTTGTGTACACACGAACGGAATTTCCGACAACGGATTTTGTTGTCGGAAAATTTTATAGCCTGCTCTCAAAGTTTGCGTGCCGGGTATTCCGATAGAAAATGTGTGATGGAGCCTACACGCGGTCGGAATTTCCGACAACAAGGTCCTATCACACATTTTCCGTCGGAAAATCCGACCGTGTGTACAGGGTATAAGACTGGGATGCCTTTAAAGTTCATGTGAGTGTAAAGACAGGCGTCACAATACTTTTGACGATATAGTGTATGTACGGGTATATCTATGTTCTCCTGTTCTGGATATGTTTGTACCTTTATGGTCCATCATGGACATTTGTCTTTAGTACTGTATTCTCTGCAAAACTTAAAAAAATTGAGATTAAACTATAAACCCAAGAACAAATGTTTAAAGTAAAACTAAAGGCAAAACTTTTTGTTTTCATTTTGGGTTTTCTTTGCCATCTGTGTCCCGTTGGGGAAATTTCCCTTCACTTCCTGTGCCATAGCCAAAACATGACGTGGGAGGAAATCCTCCAAAGCTAGGATATTCCTGATCGTCACCAGAACTGGTGTCTCCATTTGACGATTTCCCCTTTATCCCTATTCTAGTGTCATAATCCTAAATGTAGCATTTACATTCACTTTGACGCTCGGTGATAATGGTGAACAGGACAAATAGAGAGGATAAATCTCCCTAACGGGGGCACAGACAATATTAAAAACCGACAGGTGTTCTAATCCTTCTCTACTCTACAACTAAAAAAAAGTTTTGCCTTTAGTTATATTTTTATATTGTAGCTCACCGATCTTTAGATGTGGTGGCTGCATTCTTATTCTTTTTTTTTTTCCTTTGCTTTCACCTGGTGATCCTGCCAGTATAACACTTCCCACCCTAAGGTGATAACGCTCACTGTGCTATATCTACCGAGGAGCATAATCGTCCCCCTAGGCCAGGAAGTGTGTTTGGATTACAGAACACATCCATCCAGCTAATCTCTAACATAAGGGGGAGGTGTTCTGTAGTTCATGGAGAGAACTGAGCCAAGCTGATATATCTGCTTGGGATAAAACTGCAGAGCGCACAGGACAGCCCTAAATCTCTGGCAGGACAAACAGGTAAAAATAGATATAACTTTAAATGGTGTATTCAACAGACCAAAAGGTAGAAAATACAAGAAGTTCATTGTTGGGTCTCACTCACATGGGCGATGATGCCTGCATAGTGCGAATGGTCGTTTTGTTTTTTTCGGGGAAAAAGGGAATAAAGGAAGTGCATAGACTAGCGCAATGAAACTCTTTAATTGGATGCAAAATATAAATAAATAAAATTGGCTAAGTGGTTAGCACTAGGGTCACCGGTTCGAATCCCAATTATGGCACTACCTGCCTGAAGTCTGCATGTTCTTCCTGTGCCTGTGTGGGTTTCCTCCGGGTACTCCGTTTTCCTCCCACAATCCAAAGACAGGCTGGTAGGTTCACTGGCTCCTGTCTAAATTGTCTCTAGTATGTGTATGTATGAATGTGAGTTAGGGACCTTAGATTGTACGCCTCTTGAGGGTTAGGGTCTGATGTGAATGTATAACATTATATATATATATGCGCTGTGTAAATTGACGGTATATACATTGGCGCTAGATAAGTACCTGTAATAAATAAAATAAATAAATGCACTCACATGCTCATCATAAGTGATAACGTGCCTGTAGCTTATATCAACAGGAACCAAGATAGCCTGACCAGACTCATAACTTGTCCTGGAGTTGCTGTAACACTCCTTAAAGTGGTTGTAAACTCTATACAAGCACTTTTACTTACAGGTAAGCCTATATTAACTCCTTCAGATCCGCGCTATAGCCGAATGACGGCTACAGTGCGGACCTACTTTGCTGGGAGGCCGTCAATAGATGTCCTCCTCTTTGCACACTCCCCGCATTCCCCCTGCAGGGTGCGCGCTGTGATCACTGAGTCAATGAGACTCGGGTGATCACAGATCGGAGTAAGGGGTCGATCTCGGCCCCTTACTACGTGATGAGCTGTCAGCCATAGACAGCTCATCATGTGATGTAAACAGAAAATCGGTAATCTTTTTTTTTTTCTCCCCACGCTGTCAAAAAAAGCCGATCACCGGCTTCTGTGCAAGGGACATCGGTCCTCATCTGTGCCAACCAGTACTGCCTGCCAATGCCCACGAGTGCCACCTATCAATGCCTACCAGTGGTGCCAGTGTCACCTACCAGTGCCAATCAGTGCCCATCACTGCGACCCATCAGTGCCCATCACTGCCACATATCAGTGTCCATCACTGACAGCTATCAGTGCCACCTATTAGTGCCCATCAGTGCAGCCTCATCAGCGTAAATCAATGTTTTCAATTATTTTTATTAAGATATTTTTCACATAAAAACATTCCATATCATTGCTTTTAAAAAAAATATATAATTAATATATATATATATATATATATATATATATATATATATATATATATATATATATATATATATATATATATATATATATATATATATATATATATAGGAAGGCCAGTATGGTGGCCTGAATTTATGGGAGGAGGCCGGGGGGTATTTAAGCAGCCCACTCACCTGTGGTGCTTGTCGGTTTCCTGTGCGCGATATACGTCACTAGGCCGACTATTCCGATTTCAGCGTTCGCAAATACTTGGCTCACAAGTTCCCGCATTTGAAGTCCGCGTTTACCGATTCGTTCGCACCACGCGTCTGGCTGGGCTGTCGCAGGTAGGGTCCCCTCGGATTTTTGTTTTTACGTACGTTATGTCATGTCACTAAACCGTGATATCAGAATTACGAATCACTCGCAAATTTCACGAACGTAACCGCATGTGTATTACTCACACTGTCGTCATGTCACTCTTTCTCGTTATCTGAAAAAAAAAAAAGCACAGCGATATAGTCGTCGCTTCGTTTTAGGCATGCCTAATTATTACCAGGCGTCAGCAAACAGCCGTAGCGCTTCGCTATTCCTTATCGAACCACGTCAGTCGATATCAATCATTTCTCATTTTGAACATTTCTAAATTCATTTCTAACATTTCAAACCATTTCAATCATTTCTCATTTCAGTCACGTACCGCGCTCCGATTCGAATCCAGTCGCATCTAAATGATGCACCGATTCGCTCCGGTGTGCCCCAGTAGTCACGGCCTCATTTCAGTACATGCTCCAGAGTCACGTCATTATCAGTCGCTTTCGACTCACCGATTCGTACCTCTGTCATGGTTATCATGCCACGTATCACGCTCCGTTACGAATTCAGTCGCATGGAAATGCACCGATTCGTCTTGGCGTGCCCCAGGTATTGGCCACATTTCAGTACATGCTCCAGAGTCCGATTCGCAGTCAGTCGCTATAGCGGCATGATCGATTCGCGCCTCTGTCATGGCAACAAAATGTTACACCTGCACTTACCGCGCTCCGGTTCGAATCCAGCCGCATCTTCGATGCACCGATTCGTTACGGCGTGCCCCAGGGCCCGGCCTCATTTCTGGACATGCTCCAGAGTCCGCTTCGTTGTCAGTCGTAGTTTACGGCTCACCGATTCGTTCCTCTGTCATGGGAATCATTTCAACTGTCACGAATCACGTTCCGATTCGAATCCAGTCGCATCCATGATGTAACGATTCGTCACGGCGTGCCCCAGGTATTTTCGGCCACATTTCAGTACATGCTCCGGAGTCCGGTCGTTGTCAGTTGCAGTCGCGACATGATCGCCTCGTGCCTCTGTCATGACACGCGCCTCTACCATGACAAATCATTTCATTCATTTCATCATTTCACTCATTTCACTGTCACGTACCGCGCCCCGATTCGAATCTAGTAGCATCCAAGATGCACCGATTCGTTCCGGCGCGCCCCAGTTGTCTTGGCCTCATTTCATTCCTACTCCATAGTCCGACTCGTCATTTTGTCGCAGTCGAAAAAAAATAAAAAATAAATAAAAAAAAAAAAAAAAAAAAAAAACAACAATATACAAAATATATATATATATATATATATATATATATATATATATATATATATATATATATATATATATATATATATATATATATATATATATATAAATAACGTAGTATAAGTAAAACGTTTCGGCCTCAGCCAACGCCATATCAGAACTTGGTTAGCTATCAGTAGCGGCATAACCAATTCGTGCCTTTGCCAGGGCAAACATTTCACGGTTAAATACCACACTCCCATTCAAATCCAGTCGCATCCGTCGTGCACCAATTTATTCCGGCATGCACCAACGTTTCTTTTTGCCTCATTTCAATGCATGCTCCAGAGTCCGGGTTGTTGTCAGTCGCAGCTGCGGCACGACCGATTCGTGCCTCTGTCATGGCGAAACGTTTTTCATTCATTTCATTCTAAGGCAAACATTTCATTTATTTCATTGTCGCATGCCGCGCCCCGATTCAAGTTCAGGGCATCCGTCGGACATCGGTTCATCCTGGCAAGCCCCAGTTGGCGCGGCCTCAGTGGCGCAGTCAGGGCACACTGATTCGTGCCTCTGCCATGGCAACAGTTCACTCATTTATTTAATGATATTCACCTGTCGCTTAACATGTTACAATTTACCTGTCAAACCAGGCAGTCAAACCCTCCACCGGTTGTCATCTGTCATTTCCTCTAGGTCAGTCAAAAAAAAAAAAAAAAATGGGGCCACGCCCCGTCTTCCTTCGAAGCTCAGTCATGGTCCCGATTCATTCGTTGATAACTTCGCCTCGCTACTATACCCCCTCGTAGTCACAGCACATCCAATGATAACTTCTTGCAATCGTTGTAAAAACGCATCCAAACACAACTTCTTGCATTTCATTGCAAGCACACATCGATACATAACCTCTCGCAATTGTTGCAAGCACACATCTCATCATGACTTCTTGCAATCGTTGCAAGTACGCATCCAAGCAGAACGTCTTGCAGTCGTTGTAAGCACACATCCAAGCACATTTTCTTGCAATCATTTCAAACATGCATCCAATCATAAAACTTCTTGCAAACGTTGCAGGCATGCATTCAAACATAACTTCTCGCAACCATTGCAAGCACACATCCAAGCTTAACTCTTGCAGTCTTGCAAGCACATGCAGCTATACAAACTTTTCACAGTCACTACAAACACATCTCCACCGACAGGAACTCCCTTGCAATCGTTGCTAGCACACATTCAAGCACAAATCTTACAATCATTACAAGACACGCATCTTAGCATAACTTCTTGCAAACGTTGCAAGCATGCATCCAAGCATAACTTCTTGCAAATCATTGCAAGCACGCATCCAGTCACAACTTCTTGCAAATGTTGCAGGGACACACCCAAGCATAACTTCTTGCAATCATGGCAAGTACGTATCCAATCACAATCAGTCACACATCATTCTTCAGTGGCACTTAATCGGCCACTTGTCTCCAGTGGCATTTCATACGAGCCACTCATCGATTTCTGTGTCATTTCTCGCTTAGGTCAGTTGAATTCAGGTTCCACCCCGCACCAGGTATCGTATTGCCACACACAGCTGGCCCCTTATAACATCATCAGGCTATACCTAGCCAACATCCAGCATTTCTTGCCCTCACAGGACTCCAGAGAGTCATCCGTGTTTACGACTCATACAGTAGGATCCTTTCTACGTGGTGTCCAGAAGCATCAGCCCATAGCTAACGGCAAACGCTTGCCCATCACAACTGCCATCTTCAGGGACATGTCATAACCTCAGACATTCCCCAGTCTAGTCATACAAGCAGCCATCTACCTGGCCCTCTATGGTTTTCTACGGCCTAACAAATTCACTTTTACTGGCACAGGCAGCCAGGTACTATGTAGACACCACTTGACTCGCTGGTAATATCATTATGTCCTTCAGCTGGTAGTCTCAAAAACTCAATAATCCGGAACCAGGTCTACAATATCCTCCTCTGAATTAACGAACACCACGCAGGCCAGCCTCCCCCTTGACAAACGGACCCGTATCAGGTTAATTCCCCAAGACTTCACCCATACACGGGTGTGTACTAACTAGTAGCTGCAGTCTTTCCTAAGAATGCGGACCTATCAATGTCGGAAAGTCCCGTACTACGTGGATCGGTGTATCAATGATTATACCTTAACTCTAGGGTCTTATCACCTACGTCGCCCTTGTCACCCCAGATAGCGACAGATGCCACAGCCACCACAGGTTTCGCGGCAATTTTTGGCCATCATCGGTTTACAAGTACATGGTTCCCAGAGACACTCCTAAACCCCGGGTTTACCCGGACTTCCTCCCTCTTCAAGTTACACCCGGTCATGGCAGCTGCTTAACTTCAGGGTCCTATCTGGACAGGACAGGCCGTGGCTTTGCCACCGACATCCGGTCCGAGGCGAGCCTCCTAATGAAGCCAGGCCCGCATCGTTCTGTCATGTCCTTCCTGCGCAGGCTGGTGTAATTATCTTGGCAACACCAGTTTAATGGCCACTGCACGTTCGTTCCAGGCTGCCACCTTCTAGGACATGTCTACTATATTAACCAGTTCGCTATTGGGCCTTCTCCCCAGTTTGGTCATACAAGCAGCCATTACTTGGCCTATCACGGCTTCTGGCGGCCCAGCGAGTTCACCCGCAGCAATCCCGCAGGCCAACTTCTGTGTAGTTGGCCCGCTGCCAACACCATTTCATCCTCCACCCTGCAGTGTCCAAAACCCAGCAATCAAGCTCCAGGATAGACATCCGTCTCTATAAAGTAAACAACGTCCGGTGGCCAGTAACCATACTCGACCGCCTACTGTCACTCCTACCGGAACACTCAAACTCTAGTCCCCTATTACCTTTTCAGGCAACCCTCGAGTGCCTGCCAGTTCATCAAACACCTGGGGGTTCTTTTGCGCTGCCTACACCTCGACCCCAGTCAGCACTCCAGTCATTCCTTAGTATTGGGGCAGCCTTGGCAGCATTTCGGCATGGGTCCCAGACCACGTCATCAAGAGACTTAGAAGGTGAAACTCTGCCTACCTCGCCCGGTACGTCCCCACTCCTCAGGAGGAAACGGCACAAGCATTCACCAAATTCACCAAACTTGCTCAAATAAACAAAGCCAGAACCAACAAAACCACACCCCTACCTGAATGTTTTTGCCCCCTTATTCTGGCATACCGACCAGCAGACCAAGGCACACTTTCAGGTCCATTTCATATGGTAAGTCCACACTTCCAGGTCTATCTTCGATGGTAAGTTTTATGTTAACTACAAATGTTATCTATGTCCATATCGGACATAGGGCTCCACCCATAAATATATATATATATATATATATATATATATAAATTTGGTTATTATGTGTTTTGTTTTATATATATATATATGTATGTTAAGCAAGTTTTTATATATATATATATATATATATATATACACATATATTTGCTTAACATACATACATATATAAAACAAAACACATAACAACCACAATTAACATAACACATAGATCAATCTCATAATACCTCCCTAGAATATTAAGGGTATTCCCCCCTCTCCCAGAGAAAGGGAGCGGACATAATGAAGGAGATAATTTACCTGTTTGATGTTTGCAAAATTTATTTACAGTATAAAACAGTTTTGTATTTAAAAAAAAAAAAAAAAAAAAAAAATCGGTCTTTTTTAATTTAAAAAAAAATAAATAAAAAGGTGATCAAATACCACCAAAAGAAAGCTCTATTTGTGGGGAAAAAATTATAAAAATTTTATTTGGGTACAGTGTTTTATGACCGCGCAATTGTCATTCAAATAGTGACAGCGCTAAAAGCTAAAAATTAGTTTGGGCAGGAGGGGGGTTTAGGTGTCCAGTAAGCAAGTGGTTAAGGCTTACCTGCACACTTTAGGAGATATTTACATTATACGTGTGTGCCAACGTAATCGGAGCATGTGCACTTTAGAAAGGGTACGATTGTGACGTTTCTAAAGGGATCAGGCCGTGACTGGCGGCTCCCGCATGCATGCGCGGGAGTGACATCACGCGACCCCGGACAGTCACAGAACCGGAGTTCATGGCCCTGGAAGTAAGAGGGGTGAAGATGGACGCTTCCAGCCAGCGGGGACAGCGGTGGCATCACAGGCTTCGTTTTCAGGTAAGTGACACATAATTGGCTACTATGTGATGTATAGTAGCCCATTATGCTTTACCTTTGCAGGGAAATAGAGAGGAAGTAAAACCCATCAGGGTTTACTTCCTCTTTAATACTACTGAGAGCTGCTGCGCCTGTAAACCAGAAGAAAGGAACTGCTTGTGCCCACAGCGTCTATCAACTGTGTATACCGAATCTCATGGAGAGCTGTAAACGGCTGCACTAGTTCACACAGCACTTGCTGGATGAGCATGGCGGGTTGCCATGGAAAGGACAAATTTTGGGGGGGTGTTCCCCCTTTTCTCAAGTTTCTCAAGAAATAAAGGATGGCTCTGCAGGAGAATAGACGCTGAGAGGAGAACATTGTACTTATTGTGGACATTACTAATTGTAACACCCAAGTGCCATTAGTATGAACCGTTTTTCTGCTGTTTGGGCATTTTTTCCCCACTGTCTCAATCTACAGGCAACTCACTGAAGTCTATTAGGACGCAGCAGCTACACGAAAACAGCTGATGGTCCTAATCTAAGAGGTATCTGGATGTGGGTGAGCAGCCCCAAAAGCACACTGGGGGTTGATTTACTAAAACTGGAGAGAGCAAAATCTTGTGCAGCTCTGCATAGAAACCAATCAGCTTCCAAGTTTAAGCCCTGCTTCACATTGGAGTGATTTGGCATGCGATTTCACTTTTCAAATCGCATGCCAAATCGGCGACCACTGCCGGCAATGGCAGCGTCAGAATCGGTGCGACTCCGCACCGATTCCCAAAAGTCGTTTCTGATTACTAGTAAAAAAAAATTAAAATGCCATAAAAATATCCTAAAGTTTTTAGACGCTATAACTTTTGCGCAAACCAATCAATATACGCTTATTGGGACTTTGTTTACCAAAAATATGTACCAGAATACATATTGGACTAAATTGATGACGAAATTCGAATTTTAAATTTTTTGTATTGTGTGTGTTTTATAGCAGAGTAAAAAATATTGTTTTTTTTTTTCAAAATTGTCAGAGGTGATCAAATACCACCAAAATAAAAGCTCTATTTGTGGGGAAAAAAAGAACATCAATTTTATTTGGGTACAGCGTCGCACGACCGCACAATTGTCAGTTAAAGTAACGCAGTGCCGTATCGCAAAACATGGCCTGGTCATGAGGTAAAACCTTCTGGGGCTGAAGTGGTTAAAGTGGTTGTAAACCCTCACATATACCCAGTGAAGTGACTGGCCTCAGGTGGTACACAGAGATGAGACAAATCCTTCTGCATAAGTTGTACCTGTTTATCTGCTGTCTTCTCTTCTCTACATTCATTCAAATTCCAGAGTTTATAAAACTTGTCTGAGCTGTCAGAAAACAGGGGGCAGAGAGCTGAAATTACACACAGTAGAGCTCAGTGAGGGGAGCTCTGAGAGCTGATTGGAGGGAAGGGACATATCCCCTTCACACCACACACAGGAATGGAGTTGAGGCTGTGAATCACAGACTGTGTGCTGGAGCTCCCTCACCTGTCAGCTTTTTTCTCTTGGTGTCAGGAAAACATGTCAGAAGTGACTGATGCTGATACCAGAGGAACAGGGCAGCAGACAGAAATTACACTTAGTCCTCTGAATTGAGACAAGTACACACTATAGAGGGCTATATTTTGTTCATACTTCTTGCCTGAGGTTTACAACCACTTTAAGCCTACTGAACTACTTTGGGATGATGAACTAGAATGCAAATGGCGGGAGAGGGCTTCTCGTTTAGCATCAGTTCCTGACATTACAAATGCTCTTTTGAATGAATTGGGTACAAACTCCAAAATATATACTTTAAAATCCTGTGAAAAGCCTTTCCAGAAGATTGGAGCATGTTAATAGCCACAAAAGGTGGTGGTGAGAGTGGCAGCTCCACATTAACACCCATGGTTTTGGAATGGGGATGTCCAACAAGCTCCTATAGGTATGATGGTCAGGCATCTGCAAACATTTGACCATATAGTCTAGATACACAGTATCTCACAAAAGTGAGTACACCCCTCACATTTTTGTAAATATTTTATTATATCTTTTCATGTGACAACACTGAAGAAATGACACTTTGCTACAATGTAAAGTACTGAGTGTACAGCTTGTATAACAGTGTAAATAAATTAACTCAACAAACAGTCATTAATGTCTAAACCGCGGGCAACAAAAGTGAGTACACCCCTAAGTGAAAATGTCCAAATTGGGCCTAAAGTGTCAAAAAATTGTGTGGACACCATTTTTTCCAGTACTGCCTTAACCCTCTTGGGCATGGAGTTCACCAGAGCTTCACAGGTTGCTACTGGAGTCCTCTTCTACTCCTCCATGAGGACATCACGGAGCTGGTGGATGTTAGAGACCTTGCGCTCCTCCACCTTTCATTTGAGGATGGTCCACAAATGCTCATTAGGGTTTAGGTCTGGGGATATGCTTGGCCAGTCCATCACCTTTACCCTCAGCTTCTTTAGCAAGGCAGTGGCTGCCTTGGAGGTGTGTTTGGGGTCGTTATCATGTTGGAATACTGCCCTGCGGCCCAGTCTCCGAAGGGAGGGGATCATGCTCTGCTTCAGTTTGTCACAGTACAAGTTGGCATTCATGGCTCCCTCAATGAATTGTAGCTCCCCAGTGGCGGCAGCACTCATGCAGCCCCAGACCATGACACTCCCACCACCATGCTTGACTGTAGGCAAGACAAACTTGTCTTTGTACTCCTCACCTGGTTGCCGCCACACACACTTGACACCATCTGAACCAAATAAGTTTATCTTGGTCTCATCAGACCACAGGACATGGTTCTAGTAATCCATGTCCTTAGTCTGCTTGTCTTCAGCAAATTGTTTGCAGGCTTTCTTGTGCATCATCTTTAGAAGAGGCTTCCTTCTGGGACGACAGCCATGCAGACCAATTTGATGCAGTGTGCGGCGTATGGTCTGAGCACTGACAGGCTGACCCCCAACCCCTTCAACCTCTGCAGCAATGCTGGCAGCACTCATACGTCTATTTCCTAAAGACAACCTCTGGATATGACGCTGAGCACGTGCACTCAACCTCTTTGGTTGACCATAGCGAGGCCCGTTCTGAGTGCAACCTGTCCCATTATACCGTTGTATGGTCTTGGCCACCGTGCTGCAGCTCAGTTTCAGGGTCTTGGCAATCTTCTTATAGCCTAGGCCATCTTTATGTAGAGCAACAATTCCTTTTTTCAGATGCTCAGAGAGTTCTTTGGCATGAGATGCCATGTTGAACTTCCAGTGACCAGTATGAGAGAGTGAGAGCAATAACACCAAATTTAACACACCTGCTCCCCATTCACACCTGAGACCTTGTAACACTAACGAGTCACATGACACCGGGGAGGAAAAATGGCTAATTGGGCCCAATTTAGACATTTTCACTTAGGGGTGTACTCACTTTTCTTGCCAGCGTTTTAGACATTAATGACTGTGTTGAGTTATTTTGAGGGGACAGCAAATTCACACTGTTATACAAGCTGTCTACTTTACATTGTAGCAAAGTGTCATTTCTTCAGTGTTGTCACATGAAAAGATAGAATAAAATATTCACAAAAATGTGAGGGGTGTACTCACTTTTGTGAGATACTGTAAATATAGTCTATGTAAAGAATCATATAGGAAAATTAGACTTTTAGTGGGAAAACTATTGTATGTTTTAGGCCCTGAGTGAACAGAAGGAAGCTCACGAAACAATGTCACACTGACAGTGGGGCTCCATCTTGAAGCGCTATGCATTTACCGCATCACGGAAGGGGCAGCCATGCATGAGATATTTATATGGTGAGTACATGATGATAATATATAAAGTAGTGTGTACCTTCATTCCCTTAGGCCCTGGATCCGAGATAACATCACAGAAAGTGAAGATGTCATCCTGCATGTGCATCAAAATCCTCCATACAACATTCCTGATAACTGGAAAACCACTCATAGTACAAGGGGTACACTTGGTGCCTCTGTAAGCACAGTAACAGAAGGGGTTGCAACTTTCACCCCATTCAGGTTTTGCTAATAGCTAAACTGTATTGACAATGCTTTCAGGTATCAGGGAAGCCCTGATAAAACCATTGGCCTCTTATAGTGTGATCAGATGCCACTCTTCCAGACAGCTAAGGAGAACCTTGGTGCCTTGCATCTGGCCCAAGTGGCGTTGACACCTGAACTATACAGGCATCAAATGGAAGGTCAATGAGCCACTTCTCAAGGTGCCCCTTGCAGGGTCAGTGCAAGGATCCCTGTCCACACAGACAAAGGCGCACTCACATTTGAGACAGAAAAAGGGAATGAGGACATAGACTCCTCAGTCCCTTTCTTTGCAGCCTAAGCTGCACTTAACAGTGAATGAACAGGAAGTGCTCTGTGCTGAGTGACTTTCTGCTCATTCACAAGCAAAAGTATAGTAAACACAGCTTACTATGTTTCAGTGATGAATGGACACAGGAGCGATCGCTACCCATCACTCACCTTGTTCATTCAGGAAAGGAAGGGGCCAGTAATTGTGGCATATTTACCAGTCCCCTTCCTGCTCCCCATCCTGAAACGGATCCCCCTGCGTGTAACATGGCAAGCCTTGTGGCTTTTCTTGCAGCGTTTCCGGCTTCTCCTCCTCTCTCTTCCTCAAAGTGCGCTGGAGGGGGATCGGTCCTAGTAGTTGTGCTCCCACCACTCTGACCACCCCCTCCCCCCCGCTGTCTGGCACCCCTGTGTGCCCCCTTCTGTCCCAGCACTGCCAGCTTCTCTTCTCTCCTGCCAGCAGTGCTGCGGGTGCGGGGGGCATACAGGGAGGCCAGACAGCAAGGGGTTGAGGGTGGTCAGAGCGCTGGGGGTGCAAATACTAGACCCGACCCCTCTGCAGTGCAGCCAGAGGGAGAAGAAGAGAAGCTGGCAGCGCTGCAAGGAAAGCCACAAAAGAATCAGTGTCAGCAATAAGGCAGTACAGCTGGCCCTCCTACTCGGCCCTTTTGAACTGATGGGGCCCGATACAGGAGGGCCGGCTGTACTGCCATTATTAGCAACCCTGCGCCCCCCCTATCCTGGCATCCTAAAGCGACTGTCTAAGCAGCCTTATGCTGGCGCCGACCCTGGTCACTGGCAACCTCTTGAGAAACCATAGGGCTCCACCAAACTTAGGTTAGGAATGGCTGCTCTATAGAATCCACTGTTCAGATATATGACAATCATGGGGTAACATGGATATTTTGATTATGAGATGTTTGAGGCTTGCCAGCACAGTAAATGGAAATTAAATCATGAATTAAATAAATATCTTAACACAGAGGTGAATCACTCTCTCACTTAATCCCATTCAGCAACAGGGCTGACACAGACAAGCAGATGGCACACTAAAAATGAGAAGATTTGACAGTTTTTTGGCAATCTCTGTTCGGATCTTGCATCTATGGAACCCATTGCATTAGGTTTTCCCCATCACCTGTGATGTTAAGCAGTATAGCTTGTGAAAAATTACCGTTTCTAGTTCTATGAAGAAAAGAAAATGACTGCTAATTGACCAAAGAAAGAAGAAAAAACCCTTCTTGACAAATTTGTAAAGCCGACTGGAGTGACTTGGCTGGCGACCAGGTTGTCCTCCCCATTAAAGGATAAGTTCACCTTTTATAACATGTTATATGTTATAACCCATATTCAGGGTGTAACATGTAACATGTTACTAATGTACCGGCCCCCTCACCCCCCCTCACCCCCACAGTATATGTGGTTGCTAAGGGGCAGGGGAACCCATAAACGTTAGAGATGAGAGGGGGAATTCACTACACATTGAATTATATCTAAAACCAAATCTTTTTTTCCACATTTTGGATAGCATAGGGAAGGGTTTTTTTGCCATCTGAGTCTGATTAGAGAGGTTTGCTTCAATTTTTTCCCTGTACATTTAACAGGAAGTAAAAGAGTATTTCTCCAATGTGGGGGAAATCCCCTCTAATGCCGCGTACATACGACCGGACTTTAAGGCAGAAAAGGACCGACGGAATTATTGCGTCGGACATGCCAATCATGTGTGGGCTTCATTGGACTTTTTCTTTCTAAAATTCTGACGGGCCTAGAAATAGAACATGTTTCAAATCTTTCCAAAAACTCAGTTCCTATCGGGAAAACCGTTCGTCTGTATGCTATTCCGACGGACCAAAAACGACGCAAGGGCAGCTGTTGGCTACTGGCTATTGAACTTCCTTTTTCTAGTCCCATCGTACATCATCACGTTCTAAACGATCAGACTTTGGTGTGATCGTGTGTAGGCAAGTCCGTTTCAGCGGAACTCCGTCAGAAAGACCGTTGGAGTCAATTCTGACAGAGAGTCCGGTCGTGTGTACGCGGCATTAGTTGTCACAGGAACAAGTTTCCCTTATTGGAAGATTTCCCCTCTATTTCTGTTCTAGTGGCAAATCAACATTTTGGATTTACTCTTACTTTAAGACCCCTTTCACACTGGGGTGCTTTGCAGGCACTACAGCACTAAAAATAGCCTGCAAAGCGCCCTGAAAGAGCCGCTCCTCACACTGGAGCGGTGCGCTGGCAGGACGGTAAAAAAAGTCCTACTAGCAGCATCTTTGGAGCGGTGAAGGAGCGGTGTATATACCGCTCCTTCACCGCTCCTGCCCATTGAAATGAATGGGGAAGCGCGGCTATACCGCTGGCAAAGTGTCACTGCAGCAGCGCTTTGCGGTGGTTTTAACCCTTTCTCGGCCGCTAGCAGGGGGGTAAAACCCCCCTGCTAGCGGCCGAATACCACCACTAAAACGACGGTAAAGTGGTACTAAAAATAGCGCCATTTTACCGCCAGCGCCCACACTGCCTCAGTGTGAAAGGGCTCTTATTGCTGGTGACATTTGTGATCAGTACAATTAGAGAGAGAGTGAATTTTCCGGCAGGGAAACAGACAGAAATAAAAAAAACACAAACATCAAACAGACGGCACGCCTGACCAAATGGTAAAGGAGTCCAAATTACTTTTAATAAACAACAATTGAAATTTTGGCGCAAACAAATGCTAATGTACCATCCACATGAGTAAGCCTCTACCCCCCTAGATAAATGTAAAGATATGCTTGTGTAGCATAGGTAGTTCAAAAAAATGTTCATAAGGAGTTCATAAAAGTCCCATAGGAAGGGTGATGTACAGTAGCAGCTGGTGCTCCATTTTTTAGGGCGGGTTGGCAAGCAAACCCCACCCCCCCACCAGGTCCGCACTTACCCCATCCAGGTCGCGGATTCCCCGGCTTCTCTTCCTGGCCAATTTGGTCTTAAAGAGGAAGTAAACTTTCTCTGCAAACTTACTTATAAGTAGGCCTATAATAAGGCTTACCTATAGGTATTGAAAATAATATCTAATTAAAATTTTTACATTAATATATACTCATCCTGTTCATAAATCGATATGTTTGGCTCTATTGCTATTTGAATATTGTACAACCATCCTTATGTGTACTCAATTTGTCAATCTTTGTTATATTTAAAAAATAATACACACATTTGACGAGAAAATATCTAATTAACCTGTACAGTTTAGGAGATATTTCCAGTGCATGCAGCCAGTGACATCACTGGTGCATTTGAAAGACTGCTGTGCAAATACAGTGTGACATAAAATATTGCAACAACCACTCTAGGGTCTCTGCTAAAAAAAATATATATAAAGTTTGGGGGTTCCAAGTAATTTTCTAGCAAGAAATACTGATTTTAACTTATAAGCAACAAATGTCAAAAAAAAAAACCTGGTCAAGAGAGGGGGTTGGGGGGTGGGTATCCCGGGATCAGCCAATCACAAAACACTCAGCAATAAAGAGGCAGTTCAAAGACAAAAGACAAACACAAAACCACATCTCCTTGTTTTGTGATTGGCTGATCCCGGGGATACCCACCCCCAACCCTCTCTCCTAAATAGAGCTTTGCCTTTCTATGATTTTCATTAGTTTGAGAAAGGAGCCAATAGGAGTTCTGAACTGTGTTTACCCCAGGTGTGACATCACATCCTGCCTTGTGTCCCACAGTGGCTCTCCTCACTTCCTAGGAGGAAAAACCGATCGTCTGTATGGAATATTGGACTTGGTTTCCTCAAAGACAACACGCTGTTTGCTGTCAGCGGCTATTCTGGTGGACGGCTTCCATCAGATGTCATGGCTGCAGGTAATCTCTTTGATTTTATATTTCTGAGTTTGCATTTGGCTTTTTAATTGTAATAAACCCATTGATGCTGCACTAAGATGACGCCCCCTTGTGTTCCTCTTTTGAAAATGAATTTATATGGCTCACACATAAACACCCAACACGTTTCAGGGGCCAAAAACAAAATCTCCCTTTTATAATGGCTTGAGGTTTAAACAAGAACTTGAATTGACTCAAGAAACAGTTTTACTATGCTAATATTTACAGCAAAGGTGCAGGTGTAATATATTGCAGCTTACAGATCATTAGATGTGGTGGCTGCATTCATTTTCTTTTTTAGGCTTTTTTTTCTCTCTGTTTGCACCTGGTGATCTGGCCAATTATTCTTATTCTTTATGAAAATAAATATCTATTTTAAATAACATAATTTTCTTTTTTGAAATTGCCTTAAAAATCCCAATTATAGGTTAACCCCAATATAATTTTTAAAGGGATGATGGCAATTACACACATAACCACATGAGTCTCTATTTTTTTTTTTTTTTTAGCTTCTATATTGCAGACTCAAATCCATAAAATGATAGAAAAAAAAATGGAATTCCAGGTCTGTGATGTTGAAAGTGTTAAAGCCAAAGCATCTTCATGACGGCCAGGTAACCAGCATTTAAAAAAAAAAACAGGCCAGCAACAGTAGGCCCTCATATTTCTCCCATGCAAGTTGTACTTGACTGTTTGGCTCATTGTACTGAAGAAAAGGGAGTCGATAGCATACGATGTGACACTTGTGAATATATCTTTAGAATGACTAAGTGGCTGAATATAATGCCCAGCAGGCAGCTCCGAAGCTGAATAACAATAGGCAGTTACAGGCCTGTCAGCTGTAATAAGAAGATCTTCCCAGATAGAACAGTGGAGCGATGTCTATACAGCTGGAGCCAGCAGCAATGTAGGACTACGAGAACAAAGTGAGCTATGATGCCTTCATAGCTTCTATTGTAAATGCTCTTCTGGTTGTGGCTAACCTGCCTATAAGAGCCCTTTAGCAGTTTTAGGACAGTTCCCACATTGGAAGTTGCCCTTTAAATCTATGCATTTTATGTAATTTGAACATATTCACGCATTGGAATGCTTTTTTTGGTGTGATTTTAAAGACAAAAACCCATACAAAGCTTTACATTTTTTTTTTTTTAATGTGTAGCAGTGTGAATGAAACGTTGAAAAGAACCGGTCATCCACACAAAATAAAAATCACGCTTTAGTTATAAAATTCAAGTCTACACCTACATGCAGCATATCCTGCAGAGAATTCTGACATTAAAAGCTTAATTATTCCCTATTAGCGCTGAAGCTTGACGAATTCTTTCTGCCTTCTGCGCATTTCTATTGACCAGTGAGGCAGCCCATCATAGTTATTGGTCAATCAAGGCCATATTATTCATTATGGCACATGGGCAGCAGGTTTGAAGGGACATCACAGCATGGAAAATGTATTTTTCTCCATTCGTTTAATTCCTTCCTCTCCTCTGTGTTGGTTCCAATATAGAAGGCAGTCCGGCAGTGGAAAAGAGAGGAGAAGGGGATAGGGGTCTGGTGGATGAGAACTCTCCAATCAGTGCTTAACTTAGACAACATTGCAGCTCCACTGACAATCCTGTACAGATCCTTAGCCAGGACAATCTTTGGACATTCAATGTCACTTGATCTTCAGAAGCCAGACCACCTCCAATCAAACCCTTTACAAAGGTTGGCCCTTGCAAACCTTATATTGTGCAAAACGGGAGCCAGCAGCTCAAAGAGAACCTGACTGGTGGAGGAAACTGCTGTGCATGTAGCTCCATATCCCAATCATCAATTATGGGCTCTGCTGCTGAAAGAAGCTAGATGAGCACTGAGCCAGAAGGAGGCACGTTACTAAACTATGCAAGTTAATTTATCTGGGTTTGGTATTTTACCTTATATTAACGTCTTTGTCACAAATTTGAATTTCTAAACATCAAAACAGATGGGAAATCCAGTTATGTGACACTATTTAGAGGTGAACTTCAGGCAAGCTGTTGGATTGGATATGTGATCTGGTTTACCTGCCAAAGGATTTGTAATTCCATTCAATCAGTGATCCAGACAGTACAATCAAAGATGACACTACAAAATTCTGGCTGCAGCTCCTGGTGTCAACTTCACCCTGTTTGTGGGACGATGAAACATATCATCATGAAACTGGAGGCTCTGTGCCATGGCTGGAATGTGAAGTTTTGCCCAAGCCAGAATCTGGTCAGCCTCTCTGAACTGTGAGACATCTAATTTCTCCCTGATAGCTGACATATGCCACTACTGCTGTGGTATTGTGCGTCAGATAATCCCACAACTGTGGGGTCCAGTGCTGAAGGGATAACTGGATACATTTGAGCTCTAGTATGTTGATTGGAAGATAAGCTTCCTCTGGTGACCAAGTCAAAAGAGTGTCAAGGACTCCTCCCCAGCCTGTAAAGCAGGAGTTAGTCGAGGAAATCTTCCTGACCGAAAGAGGATTTCCATAACTACATGGCTTGGATTTGGGAGCTACTAGGCCAGGAATAACCTGGTCCTGAACAGAAGGTGCATGCGACTGTCCAGTGACTGTGCCTTCTTGTCCCACACAGCTGGAATGTTGAGTTGCAATTGTCTAGAGCAGTGGTATCCAAACTGTGGCCCAGGGGGGTCGGATGCGGCCCTTTACTTGCTTTTATCTGGCCCCAGGGTCTGTGTTTCATTCACTGACACCAACAAAAGGGGCAAAGTTCCTCCCAATGACACCAAAAATGTGGCCCAATGACATGGGACCATTCCTCCTAAAGACATCAAGATAGGGCACAATTACTCCTAATGACACCAACGATGGGGCACAATCCTCCCAATGACACCAACGATGGGGTACAATTCCTCCCAGTGACACCAATGATGGGGCACAATTCCTCCCAATGACACCAATGATGGGGCACAATTCTTCCCAATGACACCAATGATGGGGCACGATTCCTCCCAATGACACAAGCGATGGGGCATAATTCCTCTTACTGACACCAAAAATGGGGCATTGTTTACTCCAGCTGATGCTGGTACCTTTTCTACTCCCGATGGCCACAGTCCGGCCCACCTAAAGTCTGAAAGACAATAAACTGGCCCTTTGTATATAAAGTTTGGAGACCCCTGGTCTAGAGTGGAGATGGGCATATGGAATGCCCTGAAGACGGGAATCATCCAGCCCAGAACCCTCAAACAAAATCGAAGGGTTGGCAGGCTCTTGGGCTGCAGAATCTGAACCAGGGAGCGAGGAGTCACGTATTTATCTTGCAGAAGAAATACCCTGGACTGAGCCATATCTAGTAGGAGACCTAGATGTTAGAAGCAATTAATCAGATCTCGCACTGATTGTTGAAGGTTCAGAACCCAACTGAACTGATGCAGAGCCTAGAGACACACATTGGCAAACAAAGCATGTTTTGACTGTTCCCTCAGGAGAAGGTTGTATATGTAAAAGAAGCAGAGCAAGTACAGGAGGAAGCACCTTGGTGAAGACTTGAAGTGCAGTGGACAGAAGGAAACGAAGGGTGACAAACTGGTAGTGTTGTCTGCTAATTGCAAAAGACAGGTAGTGTTGATGCACTGGAAAGATGGGGATATGCAAGTAGGCATCCTTGATGTCCATACAGATCAGTCCTCCAGGTGGAGAGAAGCAATGACTGGCCTCATAGATTACATGCAAACGTTTTGCATTCAACTGATTTCATTAAGTGCCATTATATCCAGAATGGGGTGAATGCCCCCTTTAGCTCTGGGGACAGTGAACATGTTTGGGTAGAAACCTTTTTTCCATGGGTATGACTCCCTAAAAGAGGACTTGCACAAAAGCAGCTTAGAGGTCTCCATTTGTGGAGATGTTGGCAGGTTTGACAACCTGAAGCAGAGTGAAGGTAGAGTTTGAAACTCTACCTTGTAGCCCTTGGATACCATGTCCATCTCCTATGTGTCTGAGATGTGTTCGGTCCAGGTGGTACGAAAGACAGACAGATGTCCCCCACACTTTAGAAAGGAGGGGAGTGTTTCCTCATTGCGAGGAGGCCCCCTGTCAGATTACAATAATGCAGCAGGGGAGATCCCTGAATCATACAAGTTTGTGTTGATGCAGGGATCTGTCAGTTTTTTTTTTTGTTCAACCCCCTGGTTGAACAAAAAATGGCACATGTATACCCAGCTTAAAACTCCTCAGATACAAGCCTCACCAAAAAAAACATAGGTTGCACTGCTCCTCCTCCTACTCATCAGCCAAGCGTACAGAGAATACATAGACAGCTAGAGCTGTAGGCAAATCGGAGACAGATTCTGAAGACGAGAAGAAGCACACTTATGTCCCCTGCATTCTGAGTCACCTATCATTAAAGTGATTTTAGCCATAAAGTCTGACATGACTGCAGAAAAGGCTTCCCTAAATAGCGCAAAGGATGGAGTATAAGAAGCATAAGGACTCCAGCAGGGATCAGTCATTCAGGCGAGCCAGGCCCTCGGGTCAGGAGCGCCACAAGCTTCCCCAGAGCTGTTATTGGATCAGGAGCTAGAATGGCCTGCAGGGCCACTTCCCCTGTGCTAATGATCAGACATACTGCAAATGTGTACTCACAATCCAAACACAAATAATACTCACATCAGATGCAGGAGCAGGATAGTCATATGGCTGTCGGTTGCAGAGAAGCAGGGTAACAGTGGTGCCCAGGTGCCCATGTGCGTAACATAGGGGGAAGTGTTGCACATGTACAGTAAAATTGACACAAAGAGGGAACTGCGCAGGCTTATGAAAACAGGCAAGAGGCACCAAATTCAAAAGTGGCACATCCCCCGCTTCCCACCAGAGGCCTGCAACACATGAAAAGTTGTAGCTGGAGCTCCAGCCATTAACACCTGCAGGAAGCATAGCCAGATACAGTAGTACAAGAAGCACACACCCGGCACAAGAAAAACAAGGCCTCTGCCTTACTGCAGTGGTGGTCTGTGAGGTGCCCTGTGGCCCCCAAACACAGCCAAGTTGGAGAGTTACAAAGCAGGACCCAGGGAACATGGTCCATCCAAAATCTGCCCCTCTGGGGGGCCTACTCACTAAGGAGTCTTCAGAAACAGGGTTCCACCAGCAGGTATGCAGTGGCCCTGTACCTGTAAAGAGTTCTGTGGATGATTCACAGTACACTGGGAGAGTACCTCAGAGCCCAGTGTCCTAGGGGGTCACATTACAGGCCAACCCCACATCTTCAGTATGGGAGGGTCCAGGTACAGCCTCCAAGGCTATGTCAATTATCAGTCAATCTAAAAAATTGCTTTCTAGCTCTGCAGAAAGTGAAGAAGCTTGACTGAGGAAAAAAATAGATCTTGGTAAAAAAGAAAAAAATCTTGTAGAAATGTTTAGAGAGAAAGGGTTTTAATTCCCCTAAGACACTAGAATAAGACTTCCCCTCTCTCCAGATCTCTTTAACACGGGGGTAGGCGTTCTGTAGTCCCAATGTAATGCCTGTCCTAGGGTGACAATTCTGGTTCTCCATAGATACAATATAGTAATTAAGCCTTGTCACCATAGGACAAGAAGTGTGTTGCCAATAGGATCACCAGAAATGTGGACAGGTTAGAACCTCTCAGGATTTGATTCCGTTGTCCCAGTTGGAGAGAGATTTTCCCTCTGCAAAACTCTTTAGATCTAAAAACTATGTACCACAGATGACTACCTCCATAAATAAATACATTTACTGTATGTTTTATTAGGTAAGCCCCTAAACTTCCTATTTGTAGGTAAGGCTCCATTCACACTTGCACGACTCCAAAGTTGCACGGAAAGTCGGACCAAGTAGTGCATGAACTAGCTGGGAATTTTCTCTGGTTTTGTCTTGCATGCGTTGCCCTTCCATGTGCTCCTTGCTGTGAAGGCCAGTTATAAATGTGGGCAGGGGCAGTTATAAATATTGGTGAGGGGACACACTGGACGCCTTTGCTGCCATTGTGCTCTGTGCTGGGTGTCCAGTGTGCCCCTGTGCCTTTAACCACTTGCCGACCGTCTCACGCCGATATACGTCGGCAAAGTGGCACGTTCCCGCGAATCGCCATATGGGTACATCGGCTCCTTCAAGAGCCATAACAGGCGCACGGGCGCCGCTGCACGGTGGGGGACCTGATGCGCATGGCCGGTGGGCGTGATTGCCGCCGGCCACCCGCGATCGCGGGCACAAGAGCCAGAATGGGGATATGTGTGTGTAAACACACAAATCCTCGTTCTGACAGGAGAGAAAAGACAGATCCGGTGTTTGAAGTAATTACAAACAGCGATATGTCTCCTCCCCCCAGTCAGTCCCATCCCCCCACAGTAAGAAACACTCAAGAGGGAACACATTTAACCCCTTGATCGCCCCCTAGTGTTAACCCCTTCCCTGACAGAGACATTTACACAGTAATCAGTGCATTTTTATAGCACTGATCGCTGTATAAATGTCAATGGTCCCAAAAAGGTGTCAAAAGTGTCTGATCTGTCCGCCGCAATGTCGCAGTACCGCTAAAAATCTCAGATCACCACCATTACTAGTAAAAAATAAATAATAAAAATCCTATAAAAATGCCATAAATAGATCCCCTATTTTGAAGACGCTATAACTAACGCTTATTGCGATTTTTTTTTTTTTCTTACCAGAAATACGTAGAAGAATACATATTGGCCTAAACCGATGAAGAAATTTCTTTTTTAAAAACATTTTTGGGGATATTTATTATAGCAAAAATTAAACAATATTGTTCTTTTTTCAAAATTGTCGCTAATATTTTGTTTATAGTGCAAAAAATAAAAACCACAGAGGTGATAAAATACCACCAAAAGAAAGCTCTATTTCTGGGAAAAAAAAGGACGTCAATTTTGTTTAGGTACAACGTCACAGGACCGCGCAACTGTCAGTTAAAGCGGCGCAGCGCCGTATCGCAAAAAAATGGCGCAGTCATTAAGCAGGAAAATCTTCCGGGGCTGAAGTGGTTAAGGAGGACTGGGCTACCTCTAGGCCCACCTGCACCCTATCTATTGATTAGAATGCACTTGCTCCTGCTGTTGGAGATTCTCAAAAAATTACAAGGGTTAGGACTGCAGGTAATACTGGGGTGCTGTGAAGGGGCCCTGCAGCTTACGCATGCAAATGTGTGCCAACTAAACCCCTGTTTTTAACACATACTGTTAGATTAATTTGGTTGGTAAGCAGACTTTTCTTACCAGATAAGTTTCTCTGGTATTGTCTTGCATGCATTGCCCTTCCATGTGCTCCTTGCTGTGAAGGCCAGTTATAGGTGGGGGCAGGAGCCATTTGTCTGTTAGTGCATAAACTACTTTAAAGTCGCGGCAAAACTTTAAGTCACACATATATGAATGGTTATCATTGGAAAACACAAGGAACGACTTGTCATGTGACTTTGATGTCCAAAGTTGCATGACAAGTTGCACAAGAGTGGATGGGGTGTTATTGTACAATTGGCTTGCAACATGTAGGGTATGGTCAGCTTCAATTGCATCATCTCATATATTTTTCTTCACTGATAGAAACTATCCCAACCTCTTCAAACTGTAGATTTTAAGCTGATCACACAAACAGACTGTACATTTTTCCATTGTTTTCTTTAGATTTACCAACAATTATATACTAAAAAGCCATACCTGAATCCAATTTCCATACAATGTACTCTAGATTTACAAACAACTATGTACTACCAGGCCATACACAAATCTATTCCATTTATTATCCACTAAAGGAGACTTTTGCATTTCATAGTAGTCAGTAAATCCAAATGAGATTGTACAATCAAGATGTAATACATGTGGCAAGTTTAGGAGGTTGGTGTGACATGGATGAGTAGTCTACCCTTTGCCTAAATGCGATACATGAACAGGTACGTCTAGCATGGCCAGACCCTGCCAGTATTACTTATCACAGGTTGCACAAATTATTGCATACTGTTCTTCAATATTCACAGGTGCCTTGGACATGTGTTAAGCAACCAATATCAGGGTAGGAATGCGCTCTGTGCAGTTACTGTCTGAATGACAAGAGAACAGATTGCACTGTCAGCTGTTACAAAATGCTGCCTGACATTTTACCTAAGCTTTTTAATGCAAATCCCAACCAAAAAATTATAGAACCTTTCGAAAGGAATCCATGTTTTTAATTACTTTTGGGACTATAGACAAAATGTTTTTTTTTTAAAGTGTATGTAATAATTAGTTTTGTTAATATTCTTGACTTAGGGAGTTTTCAAGCATGTACTGTAAAGTAAAACGCTGGAAACAGCATACAATAAAGAGATAACAACTGTGTGTACATTGTATGTGTGCATAAAATAAATAAGTATGTTCAGAATAGGCAATCATATGTCTGGTGCGATATCAAAATGGATGAAGGTACATCATGTAGGATTTTGAGGCTGCTCACACATTGATGACTAAAGTCTAAGTAATTAAAAAAAAAGTGGGGAGCAGGGAGTATCTCCTTCATCCACTACCCCCCAGAGGGGATGGAATAGATAGAGAAAAAAATGAGGTGGTGATGAAAGAGTATAGAAAGGCAAGTTGGGAGTGAAGAGGAAAGGGAAAAACAGGCGTGGATATTGGGGGGTAAGAGAACGGGTGGTTGTCTTCACATTCACATTCACCATTGCCATGTCCATGTTATTAACAGGATTTAGTCTAAGATTGTTACAAATTATTGGGTTTTCTGAAGGCTTCCTGTGCCACCCAGGTATGTATATATGATGCTTTCCTATAATTTTGAGCAATGATGAGGCACTCTATTCTCATTATGGAGTCCAGTTCTGTGACCCTTAGGTAATCAAAGGAATGTGTTGCATGTGCCAGGGGTGAGGGATCAGTTCCCTGGCTGCTGTTAGGATGCAGTAGGGTTGATTTACTAAAACTAGAGTGCAAATTCTGGTACAGCTCTGCAAAGAAACCAATCAGCTTCCAGTTTTTTTTTTTGTCAAAGCTTAATTGAACAAGCTGAAGTCAGAAGCTGATGGGCTAATATGTACAGATTTTGCACTCTCTAGTTTTAGTAAATCAACCCCAATGTCTTTTGTGATAAAGTGAGCCAGGAAGCATGGAAAAACTAATGTGACCTTTGGAATGTTGTGGACTTTTGCTCCTGTAAAGTATTTCGGGGATCTTTTCCCAAAATGGTTCATTATGGCTGCATGCCCAACATATATGGGTCATGGTGGCTGCTCCCGCAGATGTTAGGAAGGGAAGAATAATACAAATGTGGATAACAAAAACCATCACAGGTTACAAAGAACCCACTTTTTAACCCACAGTTTAACAAAAGAATATAAACACCTTCACCTTTCACCAATTAAAAATGGCAACGTTGCCATTTTTAATTGGTGAAGGATGAAGGTGTTTATAACTTTTGGTGCAATTACTTGAAAATAATGCAATATTAAAAAAAATAAATTATTTACGCTTATTTAATTAACTAATCAAACTGCTTGCGTCTCATATAGGAAGTACTTAATTTCAGTGGGCTCTCTTTAACTCCTGATGATTTTTGTTATGTGGAATTATTGGTTACGAGATCCACACTATTACTATACAATGAGTCAGTGAACTTACTTACTATCTATCTTCCCTTTTTGAATCATTTTTTTTAAATAATATGAATGGGGTACCTATACTACCTGGTAAATATTTTGAAATCCTTTTCCTATGCTTTTCATGTCTGGGACAGTTTATAAGAAAGTATGAAGGCTCTTTACCATTCCTCGGAGTTTGGGGTAGAGTTTAATTCAGTTGACCATTTATCCGAATATTTAAATAGAGTGGACTGGGAGAGAGTTATTAAAATACTGTATAGTTGAGAAATATGCAGAATTTTGAAGGCAGAGGTTGTTGAAAGAGGTAGGGTCCATCATTTTGTTTGGGAGAGTATTCATAGAGGATTTGATTCAGCCACTGGGAGATTGTTACAGGGGAAGCTGATGGTATAAGGAGAGAGATTAGGTAGCGTGCCTCTGTGGAAAATTTGCACCAGCCTATGGTGCGCTGTTATGTCCCATGAGAGCAATTTGGACAGGTGAAGCTCAGGGAAGGCTGGGTTAATAATTAGAGGAGTCATTGAAGAGGAGATCTTGTGTGCATGGACCAGCTTATCCCAGCCATTAAGAAAATGGCATGTAATGGATGGTAGAGGGAATGATGGGCCTTTTAACTTCAATTCTGTCTAGGGTGGGGCTATAAAACGTCTAAAGGGACTAGAGATTATTCTATATCAGTCCAGAGCCTAGAAAAGCAGTTTTGGAACCAGTCTATGATTCTGGTAAGCTTGCTATAAGAAGGTGTCTGAAGCATTTGCATTCACTTTTCATTTGGGAATGCATAGTATCTTGCTGTTCAAACTATAAACCCTGTAAAGTCCCTCTGGAGTTTGTTTTTTTGTCAATGGGGATTGTCTGATAAGTAGAGGAGAGTAGGAGTGATGTCCATTTATTTGTGAGAATATTTATTCTAACCAGCCAGAACAATAGATTTCAGTGTTTTCAGATCTGATAGAATTTTCTGTAAAAGGGGTACCGTATATACTAGAGTATAAGTCGTTCAGAGTATAAGTCGAGGCCCCTAATTTACCACAAAAAACTGGGAAAAATGTATTGACCAGAGTATAAGACGAGGGTGAGAAATGCAGAGGGTCAACAATGCCCATCTGCAGCTGCCTGCCTCCCTATGTCCTGTGCAGCCTACCTGTACCCTGTGCATGTGTCCTGTACATGTGTGTCCTGTGTCCCTGTGTTCCTGTGTGCATGTGTCCTGTACATGTCCTGTGTGTATGTGTCCTGTGTGCATGTGCAGCCTACCTGTGTCCTGTGCAGCCTCCCTGTGGAGATCTCCATCCTCAAACGGTGGCCGGTGTTCTGCCGAGAAAGTTCTGCTCGGCGTATAAGTTCCCCCCTCCACTGCGCCTGCGCAGTAGGTATCGGCGGAAATAGCCGAAGCAGAACAGCTGAAAATCAGCTGTACATGGCACCTGTAAGAGGGCCCCTCGTGGGCTCGCTTCGCTCGCCACGCTTCGGGCACGGCCTCGCTGCGCTCGGCACTTTTAGATTCCCCCTCTAGGTCCACTTGGATGGTGGGGAAGGAACCTGGACCCAGAGCGCAGGCGCCGTGTACAGTTGATTGAAGCATTTGAGCTTCGGCTATCTCCGGCGGCTGAGAGTAGTATGTACTGCGCAGGCGCTGCGCCTGCACAGTACAGGGGGGGAACTTATCCGCCGAGGGAACATTCTCGGCAAGACACCGGCGTGTGATGATAGTGTTCGGCGGCCATTCCACAGTTCAAAAGCCGCGCCTCCTCCTCGTCTGTGATAGGCTGACCGCTGACTGCCTATCACGGACATTCTCTCATTCTCATACCACGGACGAGGATGAGAGAATGTCCGTGATAGGCTGTACACTGACAGCTGTTCAGCCTATCACAGACGAGCAGGAGGCGCGGCTTTTGAAAGCTGGAATAGCCGCCGAACACTATCATCACACGCCGGCCGCCATCTGCCTGCATGACACGCTGATCATGCAGACAGATGGCGGTGACTCGAGTATAAGTTGAAGGGGACACTTTCAGCCCAAAAAAAAGGGCTGAAAATTTTGACTTATACTCGAGTATATACGGTAGGTAAGCAACAGTGAGTAGCTGTGAAGCATAGGACAGGATCTGTATTCCTAGGTAATCGAAGGAGCATGTGCAAACAATAAAAGGAAAATTAATTTGTAGAAGATTTGTAGAAGGTTGGGGTGATTATGAAAAATTAAGTATTTTGTATAACTCGCTTTAAAATTACTCAAGAGGCTGAAGCATATAATTGTATTTATCAGAGGTGGCATGAACATGTGAGGTTGCATGACGTAAAACAAAAGATCTTCTGCGAAGAGGGATAGTTTGGTAAAAAGTAAACAGGGGTAATAAAGTTGAATTCCAGTTAAAATTCTAATTCTACCCTTGCTTAGTATGTTTAACAACTAAAACGTTTATATTATGCATTTTTTACATTTCTGATTGTCTAGATTAGAAACAACAGTCTAGCTTAAACAATCAGAAATCCCCTATGCTTTACCGTCAACGGTGTGCCTGTGCAGCTGAATGTGGCTGCTCACAGGCACTTCCTTTACCCGTTGTTGGTGTCTGTGTATTCATGAGAGTTTATTTCCGATTAGCCCAACCCTTGCCCCACCTCTGTCTGACCTAGCCCCGCCCCATCTGGCCTTCCTCCCCTTCCCACCCAGCCAGCAACAGGAATATGCTGCAGCTCCTGTTAGCATCCTTGTGGCTTGCTAACATGCCCAACAGCCACACTGTCTGGAAATAATGATGGGCTTTGCAGTCACATGATGGGAGCATTTTTTTTAAGCAAAATAGGTACAAGAAAAAATCTATTTACAATTTCATACATAACTCTTTACTTATATTGAGATATATGATTGCTGAAAGGTGAGTTAAAGCAAACCTTTTCTTCTACTTTAAACAGAAACAGGAGGTGTGGGCATATCTTCCAATGAGAAAACCTGTTCTGCAGACAACTGCCTAACAAGAAACATCCCCTCTATTCCTATTTTCTGAGGTGTATAAAATCTGCTCTTATTTTCTGGTGTATCTCTGGGACAGGAATCTCTTCAATTCCTTCAATGGGTAGCAAACCATTTGCAGGATTCAGGTTTTCATGTTCTCCCCCTATGTCATGGGAACTACAAGTCAAATGATGCATTGCAAGGCTGACAATTACAAGCATGATTCTCAAAGGCAGAAGCATGATGGGACTTGTAGTTCCGCAACAGCTGGAAGGCCACAAGTTGAGCACCCATGACGCTCTATGTCAGGGATATGCAATTAGCAGACCTCCAGCTGTTGCAAAACTACAAGTCCCATCATGCATCTGCCTCTGGGTGTCATGCTTGTGACTGTCAGAGTCTTGCTATGCCTCATAGGATTTGTAGTTTGGCAACAGCTGGAGGTCCGCTAATTGCATATCCCTGCCCTATGTGAATATACCATAAACAAGCTCCCCTGATATCTTTTCTACCAGGGATTACCGGTCAACTTGAGGCCAGAAAGCCACAGATTGTGGCCATTTAGAGACTCGCTTCCACTACTTCTTGGGAGGTTTTCACTTCCACTTAGGAAAAAAATCTGCTAGTTACTGCTCTGTGATCTCTCACAGAACACAAATTTAGCAGCATTAACATTTATGGATTTCGAACATCCCATGCATATGAATGAGTTGACCTTATGCAAATTTACATGATCCAGCCATGGACAAATCCAAGGCTGCAAATGACAACAAACATGAATCTCATTGACATGAATCTTTATTTAGCAATATAATATCATATCTCCTGTTTAATCCACAGTATCTCACAAAAGTGAGTATACCCCTCACATTTTTGTAAATATTTTATTATATCTTTTCATGTGACAACACTGCAGAAATGACACTTTCCTACAATGTAAAGTAGTGAGTGTACAGCTTGTATAACAGTGTAAATTTGCTGTCCCCTCAAAATAACTCAACACACAGCCATTAATGTCTAAACCGTTGGCAACAAAAGTGAGTACACCCCTAAGTGAAAATGTCCCAATTGGGCCCAAAGTGTCAATATTTTGTGTGGCCACCATTATTTTCCAGCACTGCCTTAACCCTCTTGGGCATGGAGTTCACCAGAGCTTCACAGGTTGACACTGGAGTCCTCTTCCACTCCTCCATGACGACATCCCGGAGCTGGTGGATATTAAAGACCTAGCGTTCCTCCACCTTACATTTGAGGATGCCCCACAGATGCTCAATAGGGTTTAGGTCTGGAGACATGCTTGGCCAGTCCATCACCTTTACCCTCAGCTTCTTTAGCAAGGCAGTGGTTGCCTTGGAGGTGTGTTTGGGGTCATTATAATGTTGGAATACTGCCCTGCGGCCCAGTCTCCGAAGGGAGGGGATCATGCTCTGCTTCAGTATGTCACAGTACATGTTGGCATTCATGGTTCCCTCAATGAACTGTAGCTCCCCAGTGCCAGCAGCACTCATGCAGCCCCAGACCATGACACTCCCACCACCATGCTTGACTGTAGGCAAGACACACTTGTCTTTGTACTCCTCACCTGGTTGCCGCCACACACACTTGACACCATCTGAACCAAATAAGTTTATCTTGGTCTCATCAGACCACAGGACATGGTTCCAGTAATCCATGTCCTGTGGTCTGCTTGTCTTCAGAAAACTGTTTGCGGGCTTTCTTGTGCAATATCTTTAGAAGAGGCCTTATTTTGGGACGACAGCCATGCAGACAGACCATTTTGATGCAGTTTGCAGCGTATGGTCTGAGCACTGACAGGCTGACCCCACCCCCACCCCTTTAACCTCTGATGCTGGCAGCACTCATACGTCTATTTTCCAAAGACAACCTCTGGATATGACACTGAGCATGTGCACTCAACTTCTTTGGTCGCCCATGATGAGGCCTGTTCTGAGTGGAACCTGTCCTGTTAAACCGCTGTATGGTCTTGGTCACCGTGCTGCAGCTTAGTTTCAGGGTCTTGGAAAACTTCTTATAGCCTAGGCCATCTTCATGTAAAGCAACAATTCTTTTTTTCAAATCCTCAGAGAGTTCTTTGCCATGAGGTGCCATGTCGAACTTTCAGTGACCAGTATGAGAGAGTGAGAGCGATCACCAAATTATAACACACCTGCTCCCCATTCATACCTGGGACCTTGTAAAACTAACGAGTCACATGACACCGGGGAAGGAAAATGGCTAATTGGGCCCAATTTGGACATTTTCACTTAGGGGTGTATTCACTTTTGTTGCCAGCGGTTTAGACATTAATGGCTGTATGTTGAGTTATTTTGAAGGGACAGCAAATTTACACTACAAACTGTACACTCACTACTTTACATTGTAGCAAAGTGTAATTTCTTATGTGAGGGGTGTACTCACTTTTGTGAGATACTGTATATGGAAAAAAAATGAGTGCAAAATCATATTTACTGTCATACACAACAGCTCCACTTTTCCATGCTCCGATTTGAATAAATTAGGCTGCACAAGTTCTTGAGATGATCCCACAACAGGGAATGGACAATCTGGAGCTCAGCTACTGCATATGCTATATGAGAAATTATTATATGAGTAGTAATAGAGACAAATATA
Source organism: Aquarana catesbeiana (assembly GCF_042186555.1). NCBI lineage: Eukaryota > Metazoa > Chordata > Amphibia > Anura > Ranidae > Aquarana > Aquarana catesbeiana. The sequence continues at coordinate 54,037,310 of NC_133332.1, forward strand.
AGGTTAGCACTAAGTAGTAAAAGGAAGTTTTATTTCTATTTATTCTAAAGCCATAAATCAAAGGCAAACACCCTGACCAGCTGTCTGTCTTGTTTTACAGCAAAAGTTTTTCAACTTTCTTAATAGCATCTATATATAATACAGTCTAAATTGTAAGCAGAATATTATATATATTATATGGCAAAATGTTCGTGGACACCAGGGCCAAATCTAGGGGGTGCTGGGGTGTGCTCCCCCCCCCCCCTTTCCAGTGATGTCGATATCAGGAAGTAGAGAGGCTAGGGGGGCACCGTGGAGGCTCAGCAATGCCGAGTCTGCTGCACAGTGCTCTGGCCCTACCTGCTGCAATACATCATTCATTTCCATGGTGCAGCGGGGAGACCAGGATTCACAGCATCATTCGTTGCGATGGTGCTGTCGGCCAGCCCACCCACACCTTGGAAATGGATGATGTTGATCCAGATAGGCATTCAGTAGAGCAGTGATCTACAAACTGAGGCCCATGGGCTACATGTGGCCCTTTGCTTGTCTTTATCCAGCCCTTGGGGCACCATTCCATCCACTGAGATCAATGATGGTGCACCATTCCATCCACCGACATCAATGATGGGGCACCATTCCATCCACGGTCTGACCAACGATGATGGGGCACCATTCCTTCCACAGATACAATGGGTCACTATTCCTCCTATTAAAACTAATGATGGGGCATTATTTACTTCCACTGGCGCTGGGGCATTTTCTGTTTCAATCTTTTTATTCAGTTTTAAAAATAACAGTATAAACATTAAAGTTTAATACAAGAGAGTGCAATATGGTTCTGTCATCATAAACCGTAAACATGAAGTTATCTAGAATTAACCTGGAAGTTTCTTTAATATAGGATTATATCCCGGAATTATAATTCAATATGACAGTCTGTTAGCCCTAGGGAATGTTTCTCTCATGATCTCTAGATAGATTCAAGCCCTCTTTGATATGATTATGTACCAAGTGTAACTCGCTATCATTGTATATTTTGTATACTTCTTCTGTAACATGTGTAAGTCAGGAATCCACAGAAGTCCATCAGTAGGTGTCAGGAACTGCCTGCAACGGGGTATTTTCTACTCCTACTGATCATAGTCTGTCCCCCTAAAGGCTGAAGGACAGTAACCTGGCCCTTTGTTTAGAAAGTTTAGAGACCCCTGCAGTAGAGGATGCAAGTCCTGCTTCAGTCCAGACATGCTAGGGGGATCTAATGTGAAGGGGGACTCTGATGAAAAAAAACACAAATCCTCTAACTACCTTACCTAATTTAATGATAGAACCAGTGGCGGCTGGTGCTTAAAAAAATTTTGGGGGGGCGCAAACAAACTGAAAAATACTGAACTAAACCATCAATTGCAGCCTCACTGTGCCCATTAATTGCATCCACTGTGCCATCAAATGTAGCCACTGTGCCCTCAATTGCAGCCACTGTGCCCATCAATTGCAGCCACTGTGCCCATCAAATACAGCCACTGTGCCCATCAAATACAGCCACTGTGCCCATCAAATACAGCCACTGTGTTCAGCAATTGCAGCCACTGTGCCCATCAAATGCAGCCACTGTGCCCATCAATTGCAGCCACTGTGCCCATCAATTGCAGCCACTGTGCCCATCAATTGCAGCCACTGTGCCCATCAATTGCAGCCACTGTGCCCATCAATTGCAGCCACTGTGCCCATCAAATGCAGCCACTGTGCCCATCAAATGCAGCCACTGTGCCCTCAACTGCAGCCACTGTGCCCATCAATTGCAGCCACTGTGCCCATCAAATGCAGCCACTGTGCCCTCAATTGCAGCCACTGTGCCCATCAGTTGCAGCCACTGTGCCCTCAATTGCAGCCACTGTGCCCATCAAATGCCGCCACTGTGCCCATCAAATGCAGCCACTGTGCCCATCAAATGCCGCCACTGCACCCATCAAATGCCGCCACTGCACCCATCAAATGCCGTCATTGTGCCCATCAAATGCAGCCACTGTGCCATCAAATGCCGCCACTGTGCCCATCACATGCCGCCACTGTGCCCATCAATTGCAGCCACTGTGCCCATCAATTGCAGCCACTGTGCCCATCAAATGCAGCCACTGTGCCATTAATTGCAGCCACTGTGCCCTCAACTGCAGCCACTGTGCCCATCAATTGCAGCCACTGTACCCATCAAATGCAGCCACTGTGCCCATCAAATGCAGCCACTGTGCCCTCAATTGCAGCCACTGTGCCCTCAATTGCAGCCACTGTGCCCATCAGTTGCAGCCACTGTGCCCTCAATTGCAGCCACTGTGCCCAAATGCCGCCACTGTGCCCATCAAATGCTGCCACTGTGCCCATCAAATGCAGCCACTGCACCCATCAAATGCAGCCACTGCACCCATCAAATGCCGCCATTGTGCCCATCAAATGCCACCACTGTGCCCATCAAATGCCACCACTGTGCCCATCAAATGCCGCCACTGTGCCCATCAATTGCAGCCACTGTGCCATCAAATGCAGCCACTGTGTCCATCAAATGCAGCCACTGTACCATCAAATGCAGCCACTGTGCCCATCAAATGCCGCCACTGTGCCCATTAAATGCAGCCACTGTGCCATCAAATGCAGCCACTGTGCCCATCAAATGCAGCCACTGTGCCATCAATTGCATCAAATGCAGCCATTGTGCCCATCTGTCACTCAGATCACTGTCAGTCTGTCACTGTGCCCATCTATCATTCAGCTTTCATTCTCAGTCGGGGATCTCAAACTAATCGGCTGATGTTGGTCAGTATTTGTGGATCTCTCTTACCTTCTGGATCCCGGCCATATCCCTGCTCGGTGCAGCCTCGCAGCAGATCCTCTGCTCACACTGCGGCTATCCGAGCAGCAGAGGCCACCTCACCCCCCTCCCTCCCCGGCCAGCCAGCCAGCCAGCCACCTCCCCGGTCACACAGGACTCCGGCTGGGGGGTCTCAGCATCTTCTCTGCCCGAACCGCCGCCAGCCCAATTCCCCCCATGTCACCCCCAGACCCCTTGGGGTACGGCAAGGGGGCGGAGCGCCGACAATACAGCACCGAGCCTGACTGTCCTCCCCTTCCCCGGTACCGACACCGACCAACGCTATTCTCTCAGAGCACACAGCAGTGAGCCGGGAAACCAGAAGTGGTGCCGCAAAAAGCACCACCCACCGTCCTCCGGTCCCGGCGCATAAGAAGATAGGAAAGGAGGCCAGACAAATGACAGTAGAGAGGGGAGTGTTCGGGGAGCATCACTTGTGCCCCGACCACACCCTAAACAAGGGCAAATCAGCTTCCCAGCCTGCAATTAGCTGATTGCAGGCTGGGAAGCTTCCCATAGACCACTGCATGTCCGGCGCCTGGTCACTCTTAAAGTGACAATTTTTTTTTTTAAAGCTGGGGGGGGGGGGGGGGGGGGGGCGGCGCCCGAGCTCCCCCTAAGGACGAGCAGCCACTGGATAGAACTAAATAATTTTCAAAATATATCCGGGTTACATATTAATAACGGTAAGTCTAAAGATCTCAATGTTAGTCTCCCAGACAATATTCTTTCTCGTATCAAAGAAAACTTTCCTTTTCTGTGGTAACATACTTCATTGTCTTATTTGGGAATTTTTCTTACTTCTTCCTAAAACTCCCTTTATGAAGCTAACTACCCTCTCTATCTTACATCATTCACGTACACTTCTTGAATCTTAGAAAAAATATAAAATCTCTCATTTAGGCTGCATCACGTCAATAAAGATGGTCTTCCTTCCTAAACTACTTTACTTACAGTATTTCGATCTCTTCCTATAAAGATACTGTGTAAATAATTTCAGAGCTTTTTCTACCTTTAATGTGACTTATAAACTGTATAACTCTGAACAACAAACTGAAATCTTTTAGGTGGAGAGAAGTAAAAATAAAAAACTAAAATAATATGGTTGCATAAGTGTGCACACCCTTAAACTAATACTTAAGGTACCTTTTGATTTTATTACAGCACTCAGTCTTTTGGGGTATGAGTCTATCAGCATGGCACATCTTGACTTGGTAATGTTTGCCCAATCTTCTTTTCAAAAACTTTCCAAATCTGTCAGATTGCAATGGGGCATCTCCAGTGCACAGTCCTCTTCAGATCACCCCACAGATTTTCAATCGGATTTAGGTCTGGGCTCTGGCTGGGCCATTCCAAAACTTTAATCTTCTTCTAGTGAAGCCATTCCTTTGTTGATTTGGATGTATGTTTTGGGTCGTTCCAATGCTGAAAGGTGATGTTCCCCTTCATGTTCAGCTTTCTAGCAGAAGCCTGAAGGTTTTGTGCCAATATTGACTGGTATGTGGAACTGGTCATAATTCCCTCTACCTTGACTAAGGCCCCTGTTTCAGCTGAAGAAAAACAGCCCCAAGGCATGATGCTGCCACCACCATGCTTCACGGTGGGTATGGTGTTCTTTTGGTGATGTGCAGTGTTGTTTTTGCGCCAAACCTATCTTTTGATATTATAGCCAAAAAAGTTCAACCTTGGTTTCATCAGACCATAAAATATCTTCCCACATGCTTTTGGGAGACTTCAGATGTGTTTTTGCAAAATTTAGCCGGGCTTGGATGTTTTTCTTCGCAAGAAAAGGCTTCCGTCTTGCCACTCTACCCCATAGCCCAGACATATGAAGAATACGGGAGATTGTTGTCACATGTACCACACAGCCAGTACTTGCTAGATATTCCTGCAGCTCCTTTAATGTTGCTGTAGGCCTCTTGACAGCCTCCCTGACCAGTTTTCTTCTCGTCTTTTCATCAATTTTGGAGGGACGTCCAGTTCTTTGTAATGTCTCTGTTGTGCCATATTTTCTCCACTTGATGATGACTGTCTTCACTGTGTTCCATGGTATATCTAATGCCTTGGAAATTCTTTTGTACCCTCCTTCTGACTGATATCTTTTAACAATGAGATCCCTCTGATGCTTTGGAAGCTCTCTGCAGACTGTGGCTTTTGCTGTAGGATGCGACTAAGAAAATGTCAGGAAAGACCTACTTGGGGTTATTCAGAGGCACTCTAAATGATGGCAGGTTATAAGAGGGTGTGCACACTTATGCAACCACATTATTTTCATTTTTTTTTTTTTATTTCCCCTACCTAAAAGATTTCAGTTTGTTTTTCAATTGAGTTGCACAGTTTATAGGTCACATTTAAAGTGGAAAAAGTTTTGAAATTATTTATCTTTGTCTCATTTTTTTTTACATCACAGAAACCTGACATTTTAACAGGGGTGTGTAGACTTTGTATATCCACTGTATGTCCTCTTATGCCCTCTTTTTCCAATTATAGATAATTTAAAGTTCACTCCAGGCTTTCTTGAACCAACCAATTTTAAATGGTGGTCTCCCATAATATATAATAAAATCTAAAACCTTATTTCCTCTACAAATGTTTTAAGCCTCTTTGTTAGATCCTTTGTACAATTTACCTCATCAAGAAAATCCCTAGGATTTTCAAATTAAAAACTTTGATACTCAAATTATTGGTTCATCTTTCTCTCTGTAATCTGAATCCACATTCATATAAGGTAAAATGGCAGGATCATCTAGGCAAAGTTATTGAAGATACAGACTTGCATCATATATGGCACAGCACTGCACATTGCTACATTAATATTGCTGCAGTTGAATCTAATTATAAGCTACTAATGGGTTGGTAAAGGATTCCCCAAGGCCTAGCCAGATCTAAACCTTTGATATCTGACAAAAGCTTCAGGGGCTGCCAAGCAAAAGGAATCTTCATACATATTTGGTGGGATTGTCCCAAAATGAAACAATTTTGGAAAGATATTTATAGAATAATATAAACTTTAATAGGTAAAAGAACATGAAAAAATCCAAGAAGCATTATTGAATTTAAAACCTCCCAATTGCACCAAAAATCTTTGTCTCTTGACGTTCCTATTTACTGCAGCCAAACAGAATCTGGCGAAGGATTGGTGGTCGTCTATACCGCCTTCCACCCAAGTTAAAAATAAAATGATGTGGTATATGTCCAATGAAAAACTTGCTGCCTTTAGGGCTGGGGAATCTTGAATCGAGTTGAGAGGTCAAATCGATTCAAAATTTCAGCAAATCGATTTTTTTAGATTTTTTTTTTCGCCAGCACCGGCGCTGACACCACGCCGGTCCTGAGGAGCTGTGGACAGGAGTTTTTAAGCGAGGCCGTGGCTTCGGCCTAGTCAGCGAGGCCGGATGCCGCGGACTAGGCCGAAGCCGCGGCCTTGCCTAAAAACTCCTGTCCACAGCTCCTCAGGACCGGTGCGGTGTCTGCGGATTAGGCCGAAGCCGCGGCCTCTCCTAAAAACTCCTGCCTGCAGCTCCTCAGGACCAAAAAAACTCGATTCGAATCGTGAATCGAGTTTTTTTTTTTTTTTTTTTTTTAAATCGCTGATTTTTTTTTTTTTTTGAGAAAATCGCTCAAGCTCTAGCTGCCATACTTCACGATAAATCCCATAAATTTGAGAAAATCTGGTCTCCTTGGATTGAATCCTATCTTCCAAAAGACTTTGATAGGTCCTTGTTACACAAAGAAAGCAAAAAATTGATCATATTAGCATCCACATGCTCATTCCTCATGTATATTTGCCTCCCCGGATCCTCCTCCATTTATATTCTCTCTCTTTCTTTCTTTTCTATTCTTCTCTTTCCTTTTCGATCTCTTTAATTTATCTCAAATCAAAAAAAAAAATACATTTATCTATGCTAAATTGGCACTACAATACGTATACCTCTACGATTTCGTTATTGCCACTTATACCATTTGACTTAGGACTGATAACATATAAAGCATATTATCTTTAATCATAGTTACTATTGTATAAATGTCTCTGTATGCATCTTTTTCTTTCTGTATTATTGTTAAATATTTTAATACAAAATTTATTGAATGAAAAAAAAGAAAGAAAAAAAAGGGACTCAAATGTGAAAGTGTGAAGGGGAGGGGACTCCGATGAGATGGGTGGACTTTGATGGAAAGGAGGACTTTTATGTAATGGGGGAGCTCTGGTGTGATGGGGGATACTGATACGAAGGAAAGGGACACTGACGTGAAAGGTGGGGGATTCTGATGTGAAGGGGAGAACACAAGTGATGCCAAGGAGACTGTGACATCATCATCCAGTGCAGATGTAAGCATCCTTCAGCTCAAAAAACACAGTTTAGCACTGGGGTGCCTTCTAATTTTGCATGCTCTTAAAGGATCCCATGACTTAAAAAAGGATGAGAAACACTGGCCTAATACATGTGCTGTTCGTTGCAGACATGTAGGGATATAATATAAGTAACATTCCCTGTTCACTCTTGCACTACTCGTAAGTAATGTCAGATGTCACTTCCAGGTTGTGACTCATGGCACTGAAGCGCGCTGAGAGAACATGGAATACTGGTTCCCTACATTTGTCACACTGTGTGACAGACTATCAGTGACTCACACAGCCAGGGGCAATGGGGAGACCTGAAGAGACAGGAAAACAGGGAGAGCTTGCTGGAGAGGATTAAACAAAGATGTGTTGACAGTATGCCCCCTGACTTTTTTTACTGCACCCAGGGATCAGACAGGCTAGATCCCACCTTGGTGGACACCTGACCATCACACCTACATGAGCTTGTTGGACTATCATAGGCATGGCCTACAGTGAAACCACTCTACCCCAATAACTTTAGGTAGATTATAATTTCCACCAATGTTCCAATAGCATGTTCTGGTGACCAATTTATCTTAAATCTAGAGTAAACCTGGGCTTTGCAGGTTCACTCCACTGCTTGCTGGCTCCCATTGCCTATGCAAGCCTTCCCTTCACTAGCCTATTGCTCCATTTTGCCTGCTGAAACGAAGAGAAAAATCCCTGTGTAAAATCATAGTACCAGATTATTATGATGGAACCAGCAGGGGCACACAACAGTGGAGAAGCAAAAGGAAGGTGAGAATAAACTGCTGGTGGACAGGTAATTAGGTTAACTTGCTGCAGCAAAGAGGAGTAGGTAATTAGAGAGGAAATAAACGCAGAAAATAAAAAATTGCTAGGAGGTAACGGTTTTTCGGTAAAAGATATATGCAAATTCTCTTTTGCCAGAAAACGTCCCTTTCCCCTAGCATACATATGTCAAACACAAGGCCAGCGGGCCAATATGGCCTACCAAGCCATGTCATGTGGCCCTCGCACCCAGGGCTTTTTTTTCAGTCCTCGCCCTCCGCTTCCTTCTGTGTTTACAGGGATAGCTTTGCTCTCGGCGGCTCTCACAGATACCCAATAATACATTTACCACAGCGCTATCACTTTAAGAGCATGAATGTTAACCTCGGACTGCTAGCTGTTTATCAAATACCCAAACCAAGAACTTTAGGCAATTGTTTGAACTGTAAACTACTATTTACAGTGCTGTCCTTACGCTATCAATAACACAGTGTCACTACCATACACATCCCTAATACGAATGCATTTATGTGAAAAAAACACACAAAATAAAAAGTCCCAATGAATTCCAGAGAATATTTCTTGTAAAGTGTCTTGTGCTTAAAGTGCTCCAAAGTATATCATCATAAGGTGCTCCAAACATAAAGAAGTGCTTCAGTGCTGCTAATTCCTGCTTCACAGTGCTGCATACATCGCTCTGTGCCCAGTGTCACTCACCAGAAGCTTTTGACTTTGTGCCTCTCAGCATCAAAGTCTCCAAGGCGGATATTCCCCTCCCGGGTCTTTACAGGATAGTCCACAGCACCTCTCCTTTACCACTCCACCAGTAATCTCCTCCAGTCCCTTTACATCAGGGTCTCGCTTAGTGTAATAAGGGCTTGCTTAGTGTAAAAAAGTTTTTTATTTAAAATAAAGCATTAAAACAAACATATTGCACTCACGTGTTCAGAAATAAAAATAGGCAATAAAACCAGAATTTACTTCACTGGGTAGTCCTGACCAATGCGTTTCGTCAGCCAATTAGGCATCTTCAGGGGTGGGTATTTCCGGGTTTTCTTTTCCTATACATGGTGGATGTGGCATTAGGAGTTGATGTAAAGGGACTGGAGGAGATTACTGGTGGAGTGGTGAAGGAGAGGTGCTATGGACTATGCTGTAAAGACCCAGGAGGGGAATATCCACAAGCCTTGGAGACTTTGATGCTGAGAGGCAGGGGCGTTGCTAGGTCTACAAAAGATCTGGAGCTAGAGCCCATAGCAGTGAAGTAAAGAAAGTCATACGCTTGGGCGGGCATACATATGTATATAATATACATGTGTGTGTGCGCGTGCATGTGTGTGTGTATATATATATATATATATATATATATATATATATATATATATATATATATATATATATATATATATATATATATACATATATATATATACACACACACACACACACACACACAATACATACATATATATATATAAAAATATTGTCACATATCTGAGTGCAGGAGGAGATGGTTGAAGCTGCGGACATGGTGCAGGAGGATATGTCAGAGGCTGCCTACATGGTGCAGGAGGAGATGGTCAGAGGCTGCGGACGTGGTGCAGGAGAAGATGGTCAGAGGCTGCGGGTATGGTGCAGGAGGAGATGTTAGAGGCTGCAGATATCGTGCAGGAGGAGATGGTTAAAGCTGCGGACAAGGTGCAGGAGGAGATGGTCAAAGCTGTCGACATTGTCAGGGGCACATGTCAGATGCTGCAGACATGGTGCAGGAGGAGATGGTCAGAGGCTGCGGGCATGGTGCAGGAGAAGATGGTCAGAGGCTGTGGGGTGGGCATGGTGCAGGAGGAGATGGTCAGAGGCTGTGGACATAATGCAGGAGGACATGTCAGAGGCTGCAGACATGGTGCAGGAGGGGATGGTCAGAAGCTGCAGACATGGTGCAGGAGGACATGTCAGAGGCTGCAGGAGGGGATGGTCAGAAGCTGCAGACATGGTGCAGGAGGACATGTCAGAGGCTGCCTACATGGTGCAGGAGGAGGAGATGGTCAAAGGCTGTGGACATGGTGCAGAAGGACATGGACAAAGGCTGCGGACATGGTGCAGGAGGAGATGGTCAAAGCTGTGGACATGGTGCAGGAGCACATGTCAGATGCTGCAGACATGGTGCAGGAGGAGATGGTCAGAGGGGTCTTATCTGGCCGTTATAAGAGGCATGCGCCACCGCCGAGACTTCACATAGGTGACACTGCTGCTTT